>NW_010393575.1:43489-45490 GCF_000710305.1 Buceros rhinoceros silvestris | reverse complement strand
CCTGCTGACCACAGGACGTCAAGGGTATGCCAGGGAGCATTATAAGATGAATTTTAGAGCTGCTGTGATACTTCTGCAGTAAAGGTACAGAAGATGTGATGGATTTGTTTCTGTGTGCCTGCTGGCAGAGCAGGTTCCCAATCTTGGGCACCTCTTTGCCCTCTCCCCCTTGCATGTGCACAGAGGCCAGAAAAAAGATTCTTGCTTTGTGGCTGGAGCTTGTATCTGCAACTGTGAGTAGCCGTGAATGAACTTCTGACTGTGACCTGCTGCTCTTGGGTTTAGCGTAACTCAAAGAATTTTTAGTATGCCAGAAGCAAGAGAAATCTTCACTGTTTCTTTTTCATACTATTCAGTGGTGGTTCTCCGTTTTCTTAAACGCACTCGGCAGCAAAGCCTTCTGGAAGTGCGTTTTAGATTACTTGAAGTAGTTTTCTAGTTCCATCATAGCTATTCTCAATAGGCTACAGACTGTGGATGTTGTACACCACAGTGGTGCTGTTGGCATAAGACACAGCAGTGGCATAAGTCTTGTTTACAACATAAAAGGTCATAGTGAAAGACACAGAAGTGTGGTTGGCCTCATTGCTATCACAGGAGAAGTCTGTCTCTGCAAAATTTGTTAGCAGAATATGGATTGTTTACTATACTGTGGTAAGACAGTGAATAGTTGTGCTCTCTTGCTGAGGAGAGAGGTTTGATATATGTGTATGTTTCTGGAGGAATGGTCTTGTTTAAGGAGTTTGTGTGTGACTAACAGAAGGGAGACAGTTCAGCTCTCATGTCAGTTATTAAGAGGTGAAGAACAGCTCATGCTCTCAGTGCTCAAATATACCCCATAGACCAGCCACCAGCCTCTAAAGAGGGCAGCAGCCTGCAGACTGGTGAGTTAACAAGGCAGGTGAAGGCAGTTAACGCACAGCTAGTGTGGAGCCCAGATGCTTTTTACTGGGCTTTCTTATTTTCTCTAGTTAGAACTAGACTTCTGCTTGCTGTCCCACTTCCCCAAAGGCAATCCTTCCTTTCTTGGAGAGTTGCACATAGTACAGCTCAGCCTTAGAGATTCATAGGGTTAGGAGTGTTGCTGGAAACCAATGCAAAAACGTCAGGAACTCGGTAGCAGACCTGTAAGTGACAGGGCCTGGGACAAGCACTGCAGCCATTGGAATGCGCAGCAACATCCCAAATAGAAATTATTTAACTGGTAGAAAGAGCCATTAATTCAGGTGTTAACTGATATTCCTGGTTTCTGCTGTTAAGTTTTTATGAATAGTAACTGGCTGTAATTTAGGCTAATGTACCAGACTGAAAGTCATAAAATACGAAGGCTTCTTTCCATCCTTTCCACATCCTCCATGCTAAGGTCAGTAGACCTGGTGGGTTTGTAATTGTGGCAGGGAGGTATAGGAGTGAAAATACTGTGGTCATGTTGATGTTTAGTTACTGATTAGATGAATCAAAGAGCTCTTGCCTCAAAAGCACGAAATCTTTTTGTGACGATATATGTTGTTGATACAGGGGCGGTATTAGGGCATTTTCTTCGTTCCTCCCCTTCTTTTCCTCCTCTTCTCTTGTCGTTCGCCCTGCAAGTTCTTTCATGCCATCATTTTGTCTGGGCATGACTTCCTCTTAATTCAAAATGCTTCTTTCCTGAGTGAATCCTTGCTGCCAATGTACCCTTGATTTCCACTATTTTGGGCTAGTTAACTTTTTAGAAGGGAGTGGGAGTTGGAGTGAGGGAGGGATTTTAAGTGGCCAGAGAAAGAAGAATCCATTTCAAGAGGGATCAGAAGGCGATTGAGCTGGTTTGCAGTTCAAAACACATCCTGCTTGATGCCTCAGTGGCCTGAAAATGACCTGTTTCAGAGGAATACTACTGACTTGGCTGCTGTGCGAGTTCTGGTTGCTGCCTGTAGAATGACAGGTTTGGGTCTGGGTGCTGCCCAGACATTTATGAACACGTGTTTATACACATTTATAAATGAACGTACTGCGTTTTGT
>NW_010393575.1:42968-43324 GCF_000710305.1 Buceros rhinoceros silvestris | reverse complement strand
TCAGCAGGATGTGGTTTAAGGCACGTCTGGCCAGTTAGCTCTGCCCACTTCTCATCCTAAGATAAAATTCTTCTCATTCCTTGTTTTAATCATCTGCACATTACATGCTAGTAAAATACTGTCACTCATTCAACAATGGGAAACAAGGAGGGGAAAAAAAGAAGTTGACTGCAAATACTGTTATTTTTATTGACAGGGAAGCAGCAACTTGCATTCCAAACCCCTGCTCTCTTTTGTTTTTTCCCTTCTCTTGTGTCTGTATGCAACATCTACTGCTCCTTCAAGCTCTGCAGGGGAAATGATGGATGGTGGTGTGATCTGGTCAGTTAGTAAAGCAAACAGACGCTTACTCTTTC
>NW_010393575.1:36765-42873 GCF_000710305.1 Buceros rhinoceros silvestris | reverse complement strand
CTTTCCCTGTTAGGGTTAAATAGTGAGTAGCAGGGGCAATCTCATCCCTGTCACCTAGGCGCAGTTGCAATACAAGTGAGTTGTGAAACACATAATCTGTTTTTTGTTTGGTTGTTCTATTGGTAGAACGGTTCAGCGTTCTAATTAAAACTGCCAAGATAGAAAGGAAAATAGTGTAATTTTGCAAATGTGTGTCAAAATAGAAACATTGGAACGTTTCACAGTTTAGGTCACTTTGAACTGACTCTGTTGCTCATGCGTTTTGCTGAGCTTGTCAAACAGAAATGACGTTTAAAACCGTAATGGTGAAGCAGCTGGAAATTGCTGGGCAAGAGTTTCATAGGCACAGTGTCACAAAGCCACACTTCAGTGGCTTTTTTTAATCAGAAATATCTTTTGAGAGTTCACCAAAGCAGTTTTGGAGTTCCAACTACATGTGGCAAGGTTCTACTGCTGCGATTCCAAAGCATGTTTCTTTCTATGTTTTAAATGAATAGTGCATGTAATTATGAGGAAAAGGTATCCTTTGATTTTTCCCACTAAAATGGGGAAATCAGTGACTCTCTTTTTGGTATTTACTTAATTTCCTGGGGTTTTTTTATTTGGTGGGGGGAGTTGCAGGCTGCTAATAAAATATCAGGCTTGATGCATTTGGTATGAGAATAAAAACTAGGCACTGAATGCTGCAGATTTTATGCTGCACCTGAGGAAACACTTAATGCTCTTGAAGAGGCTGTGGAATGATGGCGTGGCTGGGTGGTTATCTCCAATGACTGAGTAAGGGCTCTGGAGCCTTTGTTGCAGAGGGACAGTGGCTTTCTGTCTGACCTTGGGCCACTTGCTTGGGAGCATGAAATTAGACACTTGGAGACTCTGCTTCTTCCAGGTCACGCATGTTGACTGTCTCCTGCAGTCAAATAGGGCCCCGCAGAGGTCAGTCCTCATGGCAGAGCTGTGTGTTTTGTAGTGTTTCTTCCCATGTGACAAGTTGCTGTGACTTGGTGCTACGCATGTCCGTATCACCCTTTCAGCAGTGAGCAGTCAAATAAGCAGAAGCATCACAGAGAAGGGGGAGAAAGCATTAACAGCGAGTTGTAATAGGCTCAATGTCTTAAAATTCGCATAATTAAAAACCTGTTCTATGAATGTATATATACACATACAGGTGAAACAATATCAAGCTCATGGATCGTCTTGTTTCACCATTACTTAAATCTTGTAGACCTGCTGGTGTGGGAGGAAATGGTACACCACCACTGAACTGACTCCTCTGACTTGATGTGCTCCGCATTTTACAGCAGCGGAGCTCACGTTCACCGGAGGGGGGGAGCTATGAGGAATAGGCCAGAGATAGGTGCTAAGAGGACAAGCTGTGGTGTAGAGTGTCTCCAGGCTGCCCTCTGAAAAGGCAGCACATTGAAGGGCTGAGAGCACCGCACTGCCTCATTCCCAGTGTGTATGCTGGGAAGGGAAAATAAAGAAGGAAGGGGAGAGAGAGACTGCTCAGAACTGCTGTCTGAGAGGAGGGATTGTGTTTTCATCCTCTTGGTAGGGCATTCGGAAATTGTGTCAAAGCCCAGCACAGACTGACAGGTATTGACAGTAACTTGCCACAGCAGCACCACCAAGCTTTCAGTTCTGTCTCAAATGTTTTCGTAACTGCGGCTCTTCCTGAGTTGTAAGAAATGTGTAAAATATATGCACGGAAGGCCAGCATTTGAAAACACATACAAAGAGCACCGTAATTATCTGGAGATAAACTGCCAGGTACTGTGATGGAGTGTTTTACGTAGACTGAATTCCTAAACTGACAAGCCTGGGTTGCTGATTCCATTTACATGAGCGTAAAATCTGACTGTCTCCTCTCTAGACATACAGATCCAGGAGTTTATTATTTCAGAAATGTGCTGTGAGGTCCCCTGGGAAGGAGCCTGATGAAAATTTGTCCTGGGATAAAACACAAAGCGTTGTCATCTCCTCTTTGGAAGGTTGCGCTAATCTCAAGACTTGAGCAGGGAGCCAAATTTAGAGAGTCTGGATGCTAGTGAAGGCAGTTCACGTTTTCTAGAGACAGTGACAAACTGTGTGTTCTCAATCACTCACTCCAGTCAGAGTTCAGCTTTCATCCTCGCCTCTGGTCAGAGGCTGGGTGACATCCTGAACAACTGGCTCCTTGTGGTTTATGATGCCAGCTGACAGTGGAGTAGTTTATTACATGATCTACAGCCTTTAATTGTCTGGAGAGACATGGAGTTGACAACGTTTGATAAGCCATTCATGATAAAAGAATAACTGTGACAGAGAAATGGAGCTGAAGAGGTGGCAATGCAGGACACAAATGGATGTTGTGTTTATTCTGGGTGCTCTGATTGATTTTTAAATCTGACCTGGAGGTACATGGTGAAAAAAATTAGAAAATAAAAACATTGCTGCCACTGTATAGGTCTCTGTCAGAAGGAAACCCAGCTTTTCTGGGCTTTGAGGGAAAAGCACTGTGCTGAATTATCTTAGGAATTAACGTTCCTGGTGTGGGCAAGCATGTGTATAGATAAATCAGTGAAGAGAAGCAGCGTTTAGTTCACGTGTATGCTACACTGTGCAAAGTGAAAACTAAGGCAAAGGTGATGAATGTCTCCTCCTGGCTTACACTAAGGCCACTTTCCTGAGTCAACGGTACTGGTGTCAGAATTGGTGCCAAACGACTTGTTTTCAGTCTCCTTTATAGTGTCCTATGATTACTCACTTTGCCCCCTTCATAGCAAGAGGCGACGCTGGCTGCTCAGGAGACAAACTAAGCAGGCATAGGCCAGCGAAGAGCTTGCAGTGATTGTAACGACAGCCACAGCGGTCCCCAAGATGCTTTTGCTTGGTGCAAACTGGACTTCAGCTGCGTGAAACCTGCCTGAGCCTGTGATCAGTTGCTTGCCCAGGTCAGGGGGCAGGTGTTTTACCAGAAGGGCTTTTACTATCAACAGAATACTAGGAGAAGATTTCAGACTTCATGGTGTTCTGGGCTTATCTTCAGTTTTGTAGGGAAGTCCCTAAAAATGTGATATAAAACCCGTGTATTACCTGTAAAATTAAAATATCCCTGGAAGATGACCCATGGATGTAAGGATAGGAAGCCACATCTGCGTCCTTCTTTTGCTTAAGATACGTAGTTCTGATTTGTGAACCCTCCACGGGTGTTCCGAGATGCCTCTCCCCACTGCTAGGCATCACCCGGTCACCCTGACCCCTCAGGAAATCCAGCTACAGAGCAGAGATGTGGGCTGGGATCCGGTGGTGGTGCTTTCTGATTTACAGCTTGTCCATGTGAATGGTGCTTTGGGCAGGCAGGGCCGCAGCAGAAGAGAAAGAATGCTGCCATTCAGCAGAAGTATTGCTGCGGAATATCTCTGAGAGAAGAGGGAGGTTTTAGCAATGATTTTATGTGTCGGACTAGCGGGATTTAAAGCAACCCTGAACGTGGTTTCCTCAAAATGAGGTTTTGTCATTGCGTTTGAGTTGGATGAAAGCTCTTATGTGGAAGAGCTGTTAAGGAGAAAAGAGCATTTGTGGCTGAAGCTGTTTAGTAGGAGTAAGATTTCTGCCCCGTTAGCCTCTCTTTAGTCAGACTAAGCTAACAAGAGAGGTAGCTTTATTAGTGAGATTCAGTACAACAGCACTGCTTCACTTTGGGCAGACTCAGAGATGGGTGGAACAGCTTCACCTTCCTCTTCTCAAGCTGCCTTTCCCCACTGTCTTCTGGGCAGTGAATTGACCCGTATCTCTTGCTGTATAGATCTGGGAAGGGTGTCTGCTGGTGGGGGTGTCCCCAGCTCCTCTGGACATTCCTGTTGCCCTTTCGTCTCTGTCAAAGTCAGTAGTTTTCCTTTGCAATCCGAGAACTTTGTTTAAGATTGTAGCCAAGATCTTCACATTCTGAATTGTTGCTGTGGCCAAAGCTCAGGGAAAAGGAGACTCTGTGTTCGCAAGGGTTGTTTTTTTACATGCTTGTATTTTTTGAAAAATAAGAGAAAAAGCAGAACAAACGGGATGGGATTCAGGGCAAAACTAAAAGCAAAGGCACTCCCCTCCGAGGGGAGAATAAACTCAAAGCAGTGTGATGTGCAGGCCAAGATCATGGCAAACTCTTAGCCACTTTTAGCCAATGTCTGAGCCCAGTACTTACCCTGCCGGTTGCACTCCTTCCCCTAGTGAGTTCAGAAGCATTTCACAAAGGCAGGGAAGTGTTATTCCTATTTTCTGCCTGAGTAAGCTGGTGCAGAGAAGTGAAGGCTGAGGTTTTCTGAACTTTGGGTGTCCGATGGGAAATCTCCTGCTGGAGCTGTAGGTACTTAACATTTCAGATCGCTTCAGATGATGTTCAGGCCAAAACCTGCTCGCTTGCTCGAGCACCAGAGCAGGTCTTTACTTGGGCTTTACATCGTAACTACTCAAAAGAGTAATTTGATTGAAGTTTTGCCATTCCAGTTCTCCCACCTTCTCCAGTGAGCTTCGTACCTTTCCTGGTGATGACAAAGCATTGTCATTATTGAGCTACAAAGTCTCAATTTGCCATCAGACTTAAAAAGTCAGTAAAATGGAAGCTGCCTACATTAAGGAAAGTCACCTGGTAGCAATTAAACCAATCCTTTCTACGCAGCACAGCTGAACGTGCCATTGATTTAATGATCCTTGGCAGTGACTGTTTAGCTGGATTTACAGGAAGCTTCACATGACATTTCATTAGTATCACAGTGAATTAACTTTATAGTGGTGTAGTGCTTAATCCAATTTGGGCTTGGTATTATTAATGATGCTACTAGGGAAATAGTTTTTAAGGCAATTAAACAGTGGTATGTAATGTTGCCAAGCATCACCACTGATATCCGATGGCATCAGAAAATAACACATTTTGAAAGGGAATTGAAAACGGAAAGATAACGCTTCCTGGTGAGTTAATCCTTTGCACTTGGACGGCTACCAAGCCACATGAAAATCCGTTCTAGAAGATCAACTTTTGAGGGTGCGTAAGTAAATACACTCATCCCTCTGCTTGCTGGCAGCCTCAGCCACATGCAGCGTGTGTGTTAGCTCCAGCAAGCGTTGCTTTGTTTAAAAAGGGGGCGAGGGGGGTACTCTTGACTCCAGAGTCAAATGTAATGGCAGATTAGCACAAATCAAGCTGTACGAGCTGAACGTTGTTAAATATTAGAACACCCAGGCTCGGGCTGCTGGTATTGACTGGGCAATCTCTCACAAACCGTGTTTGTGTCCTGTCTGCATACCTGTAGATATCTGGGGACCAAAGTGATTAAATGCAGGGAGGAATAAGCCTTATCAGCAGAGCATGTGAGGCTCTAACTCATGGTTTCTAGAGAGTCACCTTGCAGGAATCCAGGAGGTTACTGTTCATGGCTGTACATCCTCTCCCTTTCACCAGCTTTTGCTCTCCCTGCAGAGAAGGTGGTGGTAAGGATGTGGGCCCTGTGTTCAGACGATGCTGATTTCAGTTGATATGCTAAACAGGGAGCTTCGCTGCGTGAGGACATTGACACATTTTTGCCATCTGTCACATTTTCAGCAGTGACAGTACCTGAAAGCAGGTGGGTTGGACAGTAATTAGGACCAAGAGCTTTATGCACCCATCTGAATTAAGAACTGAAGGCCACAGTTTGAGCTCCCCCCTGCTTCTTGTTCTCAGCTCTCATTCCTCTTTTTCTAACTGATTCAACAATTTGACCATCCTAAAGAGATCCTGCGCCTGTATGTTGTTCTGTTCTTTACTTTTGCTCACTGCCTAATATTTAAGTTCCAGGGAAAAAAAAAAGATAGGTAAATGTGTAACATATGTTAATGTCACAGTTTCAAGAAACAAGCTGCAGGTTCTCTTGAGACGGTTCCTTTCATCGTCTTGCTGGGTTGGGTGATCCCTGTTGCTGTTTGCCATGCAACATAGTGCAGATGTGTTTAATTAATTTGATACTTCCAAGGATGATTCTTAGGCTAATCCTATTCTTGTTTCTGTCCTTGGTATCTACAGTAAAGGCAAAGTACCTTTCAGTTTATTTTGTGGTATCAAAATGTGGAAGGGAAAGGAGATAGCATGTCTCCACACTGTAG
>NW_010393575.1:28010-36634 GCF_000710305.1 Buceros rhinoceros silvestris | reverse complement strand
AGATAGCATGTCTCCACCCTGTAGTGCTGTACTGCCTATGCCGGTGTGCCAAGGACATGCACTGGACAGCGTCCTGTTCTTTAGTTTTATTTCCATACAGTGATTTTCCACACCACGGTGCTGTGCCCTTCTGACTGTGTGCTTTTGTGAGGGCAGTCATTTGTGTGTGTGTCTGGGTCTAGTTTGGTTTTATTAAAGAAGGAACAGAAGTTGCTTTTATGATGTAGCATCTCTGTGCCCGAGCAGGTCACTTCCTGTGCTGTGGCTTAAATCTCATAGCTGATACTAACAGGAACCTACATCACTGAAGTGACAAGTTCAAAACAAACAGTGTGAGTTATTCCCATAATGGGATGTTAAACCCTGACACTCCTGACTGAAAGACTGAGTGGTTGTGAAAAACATACAGGATTTAAAAAGACTGACTGACTGAAGAGGGAGAATGTATGACATGGATTAAAGCCAAAATGGACCAGACTTACTGCTGGGGACTAGTGAAACTGAGAGATCTTCCCCTGCCCAATTCAAAGGCCCTGTAAAACCTGGGGCAGGCTTTGCTTGCCCTTGTGACGTGCACCACTGCAAAGGCAAGTACGGAGCGCAGTTGTTTGAAGGTTGCTGGGCTTTGTGTTCGCTTGCACTCATTCGTGATGTAAGCTCTAGATTTTCATAGTGAAGCCTTGAGGTGATTGAGCCAAGTACCTGGGGATGGAGTTTCTGCTTATGAAATAATACTAGGGGAGCAGAGTTATGTACAGACTCTTGAGTGGGGGATTCTGGGAGGACCTGCTTCAGCTCTGGACTCTATAGAGGTTCTTTTCATACAGTGGGTGTTCACATGGAGTTTATTGCGGAGGGGTTGTTCCAGAGAGGGAATGGGCAAGTAAGGAACCAAACAAACCCCTGTAACCAACAGCATCTTAAGGGCCCATAACCTGTGGGCCTTCTGCATAAAGGAATAGAGTTTTACTCTCTAATGCTCCTTTCCTCACATAGCAGATGTTTGCAGAGCAAAGAGTTAACCTTAGGGGTGATCACGACTCCACAATGAGTTCTGTTAACTGTCTTGCTTTCCTTTGTACCTCTGAAAACACAGTGTGTATCGGTATGAAGATTGTCATAATACCAGTTGAATCCTTGAGTGGGGTTAAATAAATATTTCATTAATAATGCTCAATTAATGTTTCAGTGGAGCACAATAACTGCATCTGATTTTATGTCAAAGAAACACCACTTCCCTCCTTTGTAAAATGCTTCCTTTCTCTGAAAGCTGGAATGTTGGTGGTGAAGCACTGACCGACGTGCCGAAGCCAAGCTGTGCTGTTACACCCTGCACATGTGTTGACATGTGCGGGTATATGGGATGTATCCGAGGACTTGGACTCAGCAAATGATCCCTCATACGTTCAGTTCTCAGGTATACTAATTCCCCTGTACTTTTCCCAGGGAGGTCTATGGTCTGTAGCTGATTTAAGGGTGGGAAATTGTTGCAGTCTGTGGCCAGTTTGGCCAAGAAATTTATGAATCTGGAATCCCTGAACAGATACAGAACCCTAGAAATTACAGATGGAAAGAGACTATGAAGTATCATTTGAGTACACGTGCCAAAGCAGTATTGTTTTGTGTAGTTAATTCTCCAGTGTTTTGTCTAGACTTATTTTGAAAAGCCATTTTATGATGTTCACAGTCAGTGCTGGGGAGTATTGTATTCCTTGACACTTCAGTGTATGCTCCTTGAAACTTGTGAAAAAGCAGGTGTTCACGCAACACACAGATTTATGACATGCATGAGCCATTTTTCATGGCCCATCAGGAAAAATAAGCACTTTTTGCTACTAATGAATTTCTCCCAGACACCGGTTGTAGGCTGTGGAAGCTAAATGATGTTTGAAACTGAGAGCCTTGGAATCTATTAAATGATCATTTTCCTGGAGTATTTGAAAGCCTGCATGTCGGAATGTGAGAGTGCGAGCAGCCAATGCCGCCTTCTTCACGGTTTAGTCCTGACCTAACTGGGAGCTCACAGAAAATGTGTGTCGTGTGAGAGCGCGCTAGATCTGGGTACCTCTTCTTTGCCTAGCTGGTAGGAGTGGGTGCAGTGTAGTAGAAGTGGATGTGTTCTGGAGGATGCTCTTTGGGAGCAGGAATAAAACTCCAGGGGAATACTTTTGCAGGTGTAGTTTGAACCCCACCTATCTCTGCACGTTTTGTATGCCTAAATGGTAACGTGGATTTAATGTGCTCTGTCAGTGATGGTTCTGGAGGTGAGAGTGTCAAATTCACTAATCTTGCTTTTGGTACAAAGGCCAAGAACTTCTTTACCCAGAGAATATTGTTCCTCTACCAGCAAAAGAGGAGCTGCAACTTCTTTTCCTGGAATTCAAGTATTCTCTTTATTGTCTGTTGGATTATTCACAAAAGTGTTAAAAGTCTGTTTCAAGCTTCAACCTGTCTTATTACAACAGAACTCAGCAGGTAAAATATTTTGCAAAGCAGCAGAAAAACCTTTTAATCCCCTCCTTTCCTGAAACCAAATGTCAGTGCTCAAACGTTGGTCTTTTTCCTGTGCCAGGTGCTGTGTGTGGAATGAGTAAATGAATATGAAATTCAGTCTTAACTCAGTAAATTCCATTGTCTTCAACTAGATTTTAGTTGGCTAATGGCTGAATGAATACATGTAGCTAATCCCAAATGTTTGATCAGGTAATAGGAGCAAGGTCACAGTCACTCAAAATAGGGATTGAAGTTCCACATTGGTCCGTGAGATGCCTGAATTACTGACTGTTTTCAACTGGACTTGAATGTATAAGCTGGCTGTATTTTTATTGAATCAGTAAGTATTTCAGTGGAAGTGTGGCCTTTCTAAGGAAGCTTCAGCTTGTGAGTCAGTGGATAAATTTGGTGGGAAAAGTGTCATGGAATAATATGTGTACATCTTTGTGCTGCGTCGGGCTGCATAAAAATAAATCTAAGGCAATGAGACTTGATGTTTCAGGGGTTTCTTGCAGTGACAGCATGATTTCTTCATGCTACTTTAGACATTCAAAAGCAGACCCGAAAATATGAGAGAGCCTGTTCCTTTAAGTTTGGTTCTGTTGTTCCATGTCTGAGAGAAACTGTCTGAAACACTTAGAAGAGGAAAGAATTGCTCTAGGGGACAGAGACTAGGTAAGGAAAGTTTCTGACCTAAATGGAGAACACCTACTTCAGCAGTTCTCTCTTTCCTTAGTATAGGATCATTTTACCCAAGACTCAAACCTTTTGCATGGATTTAGAAGTAAAACAGCTACAGGATTCACTGAGAGCTTCTTCTCTCCAAACTGGAGCTCAGAAGTGGTCACAGCATCCTTGTCTATCTCATGTTTCTGCTCTCCTTTCAAGAGGCAGGAACTAAGCTGAGCCTGACCGTGACCAGATACAGTTGAGATTGTCCCAGACTGTAAAATTTATGACTTGAGCATCAGGCCTGATGAAGAGTGTGGAGGGAGAGAGAGGAGTTTCAGAATCATACTGTTTTATTTCTATGCCTTTTTTTAAATGCTGAATTTTTACTCATTAAGGCACTGAGCTCAGTGAAAATGCCATTGAGTAAAAGCCAATTACTCGTAAAGAGAAGGGCTTGTGTATCCCTCTTCTTGTTAGGGAGAGATCGCTTGTTACAAAAATACTAGGATTTGAAAGCGTGAATAGGTGGGCATTGTGGCTGAGGACTAGGGAAACAAAATGGGGAGATCAGTTTTTACCTGATTTTTGGAATGACTGGGTTGAAGGATGACTTCATAAAGCTATTTTTGGATGATGACACAGTGAGAACTGAACAGCAGTCACTGCAGGCTTTTTTCACTATCTAAATAAATACATTTTTATCTGAGAGACAGCAGAGATTAGGTCCCCCTCAGACCTGTGGAACAAGGAATCTCTCAGCTATCACACCCTGACAGAGATTTGCTGCGAGATGTGACACTACTATTCTGGTGCTTTAGATACTGGGGTGGAGCACAGATTTTCTGCCATGAGTTACCTTTGTGGTAGATTGTAAGAACATAAACTTCATGCCTGGTTAGCTGTGCTGAACTTAATCCATTTCTGTTTCATCCTTATCTCTTTTCTGGGTTCTGCCAGTGAAATAGGTGTTTAGTAAAGAGATCTTGAAGTGGAGGTTGGTTAAAGCGGGGTTGTGTATGTTGAGCTCACCTGCAAAGGTCACAGAAGGTGTCACAGGAAGACAGCAAGTTTATCCTGTGGTTTGGGATGTGTTGAGGTTAGAGCTAACCTTTTCTGAGCTTGCTGGAGGGCACCAGAGGATACTTCACAGTGCACGACGAATCATGGAAAAGAGATTCTGTAAGCTATGCTGGGGCAGTGTGGCTGCATGCACTCAGCGCTCTCAGAGCTCTGGCCAGGGTGCTCCCTTCAAAACCTCTGCCCCTGTGAAAGAGGAGGAGTAGCTGATCATGAGTGGAAAGAGGTTGCCTTCATTTTCAGGCAGTTTTGAAAAAAGGCTGTTTCCTGGTTGGTGTGGCTCATGGGGGAACCGGACGGCTTGGGTCGTGCTAGTTTAAGGCATATGTTCCCTTTCAGTGCAAGTTCTTAGAGTTGCCTGCACACTGTATCAGCTGGTGATCTATTAAAATCTTCTTACAGCTTAAACGGAAAGAAAGCAAGCAGAAACACTTCTAATTTCTGCACTCCTGGGCAATCACACTGGTTTACAGGGAAGTGCAGTTAATTACTGTTTGCAGGCTGACTCGCACATACCCTGCAGAACCTTCCAGGAGAAGTGCTGGCCTTGCTGGAATTCATGGCAGTGCTCCCATGGAGTTCAGTGGGGCCAGTGTTTACCCAAAGAAAGCATGAAATAAGGCAGAGTATTGCCCATGACCGATCGAGAGGTGGGAGAATTAGAGTTCAAATACTTCCCATTCAGGTTCCCTAACTCTAGTTCTTGTCAAAACCAAACAAAGGAACAATACTAACGCTGCCTCTAGGTGTTTGACGTACCTTTCTGTTCAGTTTTACAGTATTTACTCCCAAACATACTTCTCCTAGACTTAAAGACAAATGTCTGACTGGGAAAAAAAAAAAAAAAAGAAATTAATGGCAGTAGAGATCTGGTCTTCATAAAGGCTGGAGAAAACCCCACAGGCAGACGCAAATCTGAGTATCACTCAACATAACTTCTGTAAGGTTCATGAGAATGGAAATATTCAGAGTTCCTGAAGAGATGTTAATTAACTACTTCCTAGGACCCTGGCTTGCTCTCAAAAAATGCAGTGTCAGAACTCCCACTGACTTGAACAATATAGCTCTTAAGTCCTTTGAGATTCCTGTTATTTAAGAGAGAACTGCAAATGTCTTGCCTTGCAAGACCTAAGTGCAGGGCCTCACGCTCCCGATTCCCCTAGAATAGCTGGTGATGTAAATGCCACCTGCATGAGCCCCAGCTGCATTCCTGAGCGCCTTAGGTGTTAGCGAAGGTGTCTAATACAACAGGCAGCACCAAGTCCCTACAGCTCAGCCCTGGTGGGTAAGTGAAGGATTTTTCAGACTAAGTATGTCTTCTTGCAGTAGGATTTAGGTATCTAATCTACTTTTTGGAATTCCATCAGTTCAATTTTTTAAGCCCAAATTTGTGGCAGAAGTTGCTGCAGAAGCGTCTGTGCTTGGGCGTGTTTTGGCAGAAGTGCTTTTGGGAGCAAAGCAGGGTGTGGTGGGAAGGTGGAAGGCTGGCAAGAGCTAGTGTCCCCAGAACAAGCGTGGTCACTACCACTTTGTTATCACAGGAATGCTGCTGTGTCCCCTCCACCTCAGGTCTGATTGGCAGCCCAAGCCTTATTCTCCTCTGGGTTTGGTGAGTGTGGTTTTGGTGGTTTTTGAGGGGGGACTGATAACAAGACAGGTACAGACAGGACCATGGAACCTGCAGATTCCTAGAAAACAAAATGATGCTTTTATTTACTGTTCAAGAAAATTCATTGTGGTTCACAGCTGATCTCTGTACCTGGTATACCTGTTCCCTCGGTTTGCTCATGACGCATACTTTGGTTCCTTCATGTGAAAAGCTTAAATCAGAAAGATAGTGGAAAGAGAGGACAGCTCATTAACTGTCACCTCCGGCTGCGAATAAAATACCAAATATAGAGGAGCTAAATCTTTCTTTCAGCATGTAAATTCCAGGAACAGTTTGTGCATTCCACTGGTCTAGCCACAAAGATTAGGGAGACCACATCCAGTTGCTGGCTTATCCTCCGCCGGCAGAGCCTCCAGTTTCATCACAGATGGGAGTAGGGAATGGAAACAGTTTGTCGCTAACAGTGGCATTTTTTAATATGCAGCTGGTGGTAAAACTAAGCTCTACTAATAGTAAGTTCCTTTGGGAAGACAGATCTGCCATGGGTGCTGGTCGGAAAAAAGTGCCAGTTTCTGGTATTTTGTGAAGGTTTTAGAGGTCCTGCAGGAAGATCGAGCACCTGGATTGTCTGATCTGTTTCTTTGACAGGTTGAAGATTTCTAATTATCGAGAAATACGGCTAATTTTGCAAAACACCTTCTGGCCAAGAAGTGAAATCACAAAACCAGCTGTATCATGGGGTTCACTGGGATTGCTGTGCTGCAGAGTTCTCATGTTTTTCTGCCCTGTTTTTAGGTTAATATGCAATAGCCTTGGAGGGAAATAAAAGATACCTCTTGTCTTCTTTTTGTAAAAGTCTAATATCTCACGCTGATAATTACTCTGGCTGCTGTCCAGTGTTGAAATCACAAAACCAGCTGTATCATGGGGTTCACTGGGATTGCTGTGCTGCAGAGTTCTCATGTTTTTCTGCCCTGTTTTTAGGTTAATACGCAATAGCCTTGGAGGGAAATAAAAGATACCTCTTGTCTTCTTTTTGTAAAAGCCTAATATCTCACGCTGGTAATTACTCTGGCTGCTGTCCAGTGCGCGTTCTGCGATGTTTTCATGGCCTGGGGTAGTATTTCTGCTCTGATGGGTGCTCTCTGTTCTTGGCGTTTCCAGGAACACAGTGCATCCCGGGCCCTCGGCTTTGGTTGCACGGTTAAAGCATGAGCGCTCTCTGGACTTAATTGACAACCAGACTGATGGAAACTGGTACTCTGTGGCCAGCTGATCTTTCGGGCTGCTTTTTAGGCAGAATCTTCCCAAGAGCTGGCAGTCAGGAGAGGATCCACCTGCAGACCTTAGTTCCAAATAGGACCAATTCCTTCTTTTAACCCCAGAACATTGCTTCATGAGGATCCTGAAAGCACAAACCTGGAAACAACAGAGAGTAAAAGAAGAGAGGAAGAAATTGTCAGCGTTCAAACCTGTTCTGCCTGACCAAAAGGATTGAGATCAGTGCAATTGGGTTAGAATGGGTTATAGAGGGATGGCCAGAAATCTTAATTATTGGGAGTCTTTTTTGAATCGTTCCCTTTCAGCCAACCTCTGTTCCACCATCAAAATTAAAATACTGTGTCCATAAATTTTTGTACCTTTAACCTTAGAAATAAGCTCAGTTTTATGTTTCTGTTCCTCCATTGTGTGCTGCCGACGTGGTGAGGGAATGTGCCAGTCCGTTGTATCTGAGGTGAAAGGGTTCTTTGACACCTTGGTTCTTCCATCTCTTGTAGACTGTGACTTGTGGTCTGAGTTCTCCCTCCCTGGATCCTGTTACGGTTCATAAATTAAACTCTCAAGTTGAGCTGCAGTTCTGTACTAGTCTCCATATAATAAAACCTATAATACTTGTGCGTGAACAACTCTTCTCAAATTACTGCCTATAGTAAGTAGGCAATAACGAGGGGTAATGTTTGGTATTTTATCTCTCTGTTGTTGATGTCAAAGCACATTTGCAAAAGATAAGCGAACAGAACACCAGAGCAAAAACTGCAGTAGAGGTAGGAAAACACGGGTGTTTTTCAAGCCTTTGGTAATTTGAGCAGGTTACTTTTCAACATCCCAGTATTAGGAAGATCTTCTAGAATGTGCTTCAGAGAGAGGAAAATGATGTACTTTTTCTGACTTGGCCTCCAGACATACCTTGAGAGCACAGGGGAGCAGGTGCCTAGCCTGGATTCAAGAGCATACCGTAAAATCCCATCTCCCAAGTTTACCAATAATTGGTTTTTTTTTTTTGCAAGAATTCAGTATTTTTCATTGTTTAAAGAGGAAAAGCAACCACTTCCCTTCAGACTCAGCCCTTCACAATGGAGCTCTTCTGCTTTTTACTACTTCCTCATTGAAAGATAGTCCTGACAGTCATCTGTGAGCAATGTAACTGTCTGTGGTGATGGACTGCGTGGGGAAAGTTTTTTGAGAGTTGTAGCTCTCCTAAGAGGGTAAAATATACCCAGTTAATGGTGGTGCATTAGTTCATACCAGCTGAGGATATGGCTCTGTTGTGTGTCCTCATTTTTATTAGAAGTCATCTTTTCTACAAGTGGGTTGTTCCATGATTTCCTCCACATGTAGTAATACGGGAAGGCAGGATGGTCTGATCACAGTTGCTGATCGTAAACCCTGAGGCTGGAGAGCCTGGCTGGAAAGTCATGGTCTGCTCCAGAGTGGACGTGTTCAGAGCCAGCCAAAGAAGTCAGAGGCTTAGGAGACAATGATAAGCAGGTAG
>NW_010393575.1:20009-27971 GCF_000710305.1 Buceros rhinoceros silvestris | reverse complement strand
GATCACAGTTGCTGATCGTAAACCCTGAGGCTGGAGAGCCTGGCTGGAAAGTCATGGTCTGCTCCAGAGTGGACGTGTTCAGAGCCAGCCAAAGAAGTGAGAGGCTTAGGAGACCATGCTAAGCAGGTCGTTGTCATATGTTCTGTGAGTCCAAACAAGTGATTCCAACCCCGCCACTTGAAAGCCAAGGGGCGTCTTGTGAGAGAGAAACAGTAAAGTCTGAGCACAGATTCCAGCGAATTTCATACAGTAAAGAGCTGTCTTAAGGTGTCCTTGACTACAGTTCAGGGGTACCAGAGTTCCAGGACACACACAGAGGAAGTCGCTGTGGCTGGCTTGGTAGTCAAGTTTTTTTTTAAAGTAAGGCAGAAAAGCCATCTATAGTTTTCACCAAGTTAGTTCTTTGTAGAACAGCAGCTGTTTTGGAACATCTGCAGCCATGTCTTGTCAGCTACTTGAGCCTCTGAAGGGTAGCAGAGCTTTGGCCTGACTGCCAGCAGTATGCTTCCAGATAACATTAATAACATCTGGAGTAGAGTATCACCAATGTTTCCACTGTGGTGAGGTTTGGCGACTTTTTGCTAATCACAGTCTGATGCTTGTTAAGCCTAAATATGGTGCTTGAAGAGCTTTCAGGTTTGTAGCGTTGCCATGTGATAAATTGCACTGGTTTAGTCAACCTTATCACTTTCATTAGACAAATCCTGGTAGCCGGGAGGCTGGGCGTAAATTCAGGCAAGCTTTGCTGTACGGTTTGACCCTAACTTCCTTGCAACTGACCCCTCACGCATTACCTGTGCTATTGTATCTGCCACTTTTAGAGCGTCTTGTGGCAAACGGGCTGAAGTCGCTAATTAAAGGAAGGGGGTTTGTTCAATGCTGTTTACACAAAGTGAAAATAAGCCTCTTGAGCGAAAAATAAATTATATTTTTTTCTCAGGCGACTGAATTTGTTCACTGCATATTTGTATGTTACTGCCCTCTGGACTTGGTGAATCTGGCTTTAGGATTTTCCCTGTGTTCCTCAAATGGACTTAGCTTCTGGAAGAAGCACATAAGGAGGATAAAGATGCTATTAGAAATGTGTCTTCAGAGGGCTTTGTTGCCATGATGGGTTTAGCTGCTCCTTTGCTTCTCACAGATGCTGTGCTGTTTTGTTTTTTAAGAGCTAAGCTGTTGCAAGCCTAGACGATACCTTTTGCATATGGACAGCGGGTCCTTGATAGTTAATTCATTACTCCAGATTGGGAACCTTGCCTTCCACCAACATATTTAATACACGCAACAATGTCTCCTGGCTGCGCGCGCTCCTGGCCCATCTGCTTGAATGGCATGGTGCCTGCTCCTTCGGGCACTGCTTGCAAGTGATGATGGGCTTCCTTTGGCATGGTCCGTGACAGTGTAAATACCATCACCTGTTCAAGAGGTGCTTCCCGAGAGCTAGACCACCTCGTTGATCACTGAAGCTACTTTAGGTGATGTTGTGCCTGTTGGCATCTCATTGAGACTATTTTAATAAGGCCAGGAAAAGGAAAGACAGAGGAAAGCCATTTATTTAGGTTGGTGGTAATATAGATTATTTTTGTAGACATCAGTTAAAGGCCTCAGAGAATATGAAAATGCCAGATGCTCAGTGCAACAAGAATGTCCATATGTGATAGTGACCTCAGGGGATAGAATTGCCCCGGAGAAATCCAGTAATATTCTCCATTGCAAAACACGTTGGCTACTTGTGTGTTGGAGCCATTGCTTAGTGACTGAGTTTGTTTCTTTGAAGTTGTCAGCACCAGGGCGTACATTGTACCTGTCTGTATTTTGAAAAAGTATAGAATATGCTGAATTGGACCAAGTGTCATCTCTGAAGGCTCAGAGCTACTCCATTCCATATTCTCATCAGGACTTCGCTGCTGAAGAAGCCGCTGTTTCAGAAGATAAGTCTTTTCTTGATAATTTCATGGTAGGAGTGGACTTCCATGGTAGGAATGGACGTTGGGAAAAGCGTAAGTAATGCCCAGTGTGGCTGGTGGCAGTCTTTAGGAGATGTGAGAAACAGATTCAGAATGGGGCTGGAACTCCTGGTGGAGGTATCAGCACTGACTTTGTTTCAGGCTGTTTCTTGTACGTCTTAAACACCACTGGTGAGCTGTAGGCACGTGAAATGTGTAGGCTGTGGGTTTGGTGAAGTGCTTCAGGTTTAAGTAGAGCTGTTGGGGGAGAGAGGTGGAGGAGAGTCTGTGCTGTCCTGGTGAGCAGCTGGGTATGCTCAGCCAAGGAACCTGCTGGAGCACAGACTGGAAGCAGGGCCCAGTGATGGGAGTGGACCAGGCAGGTCAAGAGAGGATGCAGGGATTTAGAGGTGTGTGAGGCAGAGGGGAGAGTGAGGAGTTTGTGCTCCTTGGGAATTGCTGGCCTGCCCTGAGAAGCAACACTGGAGGATTGTTTGGAAACCTCTTACCTGACTGTCATCCAGCAGAATGGGATTTTCTGTTTTAAAAATGTCTGAATTTGTATCTGAGTAAGACAGAACTTTTGATGCTGGAAAAGCTGTAGGTACTTCAATGGAAGAATGCAAGCCAAGCTTCAAACCTCCAGTCAAGTCAGACACCTCTGGTAGCTTCACCGAGTTAGACACGCACACTACCTATTGTCCCTTTTAATCATCCTGGCACATTAGTCGCTTTTCTCCCCCACACAACCGTTTTGTGATGTTAATAGTTTAACCGGTTTTCTCAGTAAATTGATTTGGGCTGAGTGTTCTCACGTTATATCCGAAGTTGTGAACCCACTGTTTGTTTGGGTTTGTTTTGTTTTGTCTTGTCTTTTGAGTTAAGCCTTTTTAAAAATTCAACAAAAACGTTCAGAGAGAAGAAACAAATCTGAAGAAAATCATGGGTGAGATACAAAACCTTAGAGAATAAATTGGTTGTCAGTGATTGAGCAATGGGTCAGTGTCTCTGCCTTCTCAGTGCTCCTTAATTAGTCTTTGAAAATTGATAACCTTTTAATGTAATTTTGATTGCCTTTTTCTGGAGGTCAGTCTAATATTGTATTGCATGATGCCAAATTACTCTTCTCACAGTTAGGGGATATAATTAAAAGCACAACCGTGCTGGTTTTGATTAAGGGAGCTGAAAAGAGTTTATTTTCTGACTAACTAAGAAAAATCGAGTTGCATGGAAATAATTTGGAGATTTAGTTATGCTGTTTCTTAACCTCTTCTTTGCCATTAAACTACTTGTGGAGCAGACCAGATGCACATGCTGCTTCATCTGGGGGCCTTCTTAACATCCTTTCCAGGAAATGTATTGTGATCCAAGGAAGAGTGCGTTGTGTAGGACCCAACTGGTAACACCAGTCAGCTGGGGACTCCACACAGTCTCTGCTTCTGTCTCTGGCAGAGCTAAGTGATAAGTTCGTCATTTCTACCCATAGTAAAGCAGTAACTTGACGCAGTTAAACTCATGCTGAAATCCACTGCCAGGCAGAGGAACAAGAAGCTCAATTGTTCCTGTTAGGATATACTCCCCCAACACTCATGTCTTGTTCCAGTCCTTGTTTTGTTTTTCCATACAGCAGAGATGAGCACCAGGTCAAAGCCTAAGCAGAGCTCTCCTCTCCCAAGCCTCGTCTGCTTTTTGAACACTGGCCATCAGCATCCGTGCCGTGGTCCCAGCCCTCGGCATGTGTGATTGCAGGAGAATCTCGGCTTTCAGTGAAAAAGTGAAATAAAGGAACAATCTTTTTAGCTGATATTGCCATAGGGGAAATGTAGCTTGAAATGCGATCCAAGTGGCTTAAGTGCACACAGGGAAATAACAGGAAATCCATCCTATTTTAATTTTGTAGAAGTCATGGTTCTTAAGCCATGTTTAGAATTCCTAGGGCTCTGGCTCATGGTTTGTGAAGGCGTCGAACTGGCAGTGCTGCGCTGTTCTGAGTAACCCAGATCTCACTTATTCACACAGTGTGGATGAGTGTCACAGAGGGCTGCTTTCCTGTCCCGTTTTCTCCTCTTCTTTGAGTTCTGATCTGGAGCGGGATTAACCTTGTGTTTTCCAGCGAAATAGGCACTCTACACCTAGGGATGGAAATCTTACTAGGAAGGCACATCTTAAATGTAAAAAATGTCCTGTATCTGTATATATTCCTGTAATATTTCTATCTTTGTACGTTTGTATGAGCACCGCAGTAAAAATTATTACAATGCCATGACACATAATACTCTATAAGTCACAGGTAGGCGTACAATGAATTTTCTAGTTAGAATAACATTTGCAATTACCGGAGATACTTGAATGGTTTCACATCAGCTCCTTTGTAGCAATAGAAAAGCTCTCGTTTGATTCAGGAGTCATTGGATGAGGCTCTCGGGCTCAATATTTTTTCCTCTCACTGATGATCATTTCCCATGCAATTGAGATATTCCTTGCTGTTAAGCAGCAACCGGTGAGATCAGGTGGTCATGTTTCTTCCTCTGCCCGTACCAGGGGGTGCTGCTTCTGCCGGGAAGGAGGGTGGATGGATATATGTACACAGCAGCTCGGAGGGTGCGCTGGTCTCTGCACATGGGGCATTTTAAACTTGCCAAGCTGCAGGAATGAGTTTGGCCAGATTACATCTCAGAACTGTGGTTTGAAGGTTAAAAAAGACTTCAAAATGCTTTCCTGGGTGCAGAAATATTATAGTCTGTTTTGCTGCTGAAGTAGGTTTGGAGGGGAGCCAAAAAAAATCCCTGTGGCTATAGACTGTATATGAATTGAGTTCAAAAGAGAGATCACTTGTTCTTGTGGACTGACAGGTATTTTCAATTTTTTGCAGCATGATTTCATTACTCATAGTTACCTAGATTTATTTTGTCCTGCTGGAGGCACTTATTGGGCACAGGGGTAGATTTAATTTTAATAGAGGTTTGGACCTGGCTGTACTTATAGTACTATTAGTCTGGGGTGGGGAAGGGAAATCAAACTCAGATTGTTGATTTGCCTCTTGGCTGAGAGCTTATCAAGAGGGAAATAAATTTGCAGTAATAAAAGCTGTTCTTGACATTCCCTTATGCAGAGGAGGCAAAGGTGATGATTAAATGGAGGTTACACATTAAAACTTCATAGCCAGAGGAGAGGAGGAAGGACAGAGCAGGATGCCTATCTGTCCCATTGGATGCTGCAAGCTCCTGCTTATTTGCCTTCATTATGGACTCCAAAGAGTTTGAAGATGATCTTTGTCCTTTTAGTGGTTAGGATATGTGGTGCCAATTTAAATTATTTATGGGTTTTGATGATTGGCTCAGTTG
The DNA here is from genome assembly GCF_000710305.1 of Buceros rhinoceros silvestris. NCBI lineage: Eukaryota > Metazoa > Chordata > Aves > Bucerotiformes > Bucerotidae > Buceros > Buceros rhinoceros. The sequence goes on along the minus strand of NW_010393575.1, from coordinate 22,681 downwards.
TGAGATTATGAAGACATCCACGGTTAGCCTGTACACTCTCATTTGGATTTCTTTCCAGGCACTCGGGTTAAACAAGACAGTAAGATCAAAGAAAGATGTGGGCTGCAGCTGACTGGGTTTTCCACTTGCTCTTGTGCTGAAGAGAAGAAAGTTTTCTTAGAAACCTTTTGATTTGCATCTGGAATTTTCTTTTTCTTCTCCTTCCTTCTCAAATGAAGTTTTTTAGGATGATGAATGCAAACCTGGACTGGTTTCAAAAGGAATTAAGGGCTGTGGTTACATGTAACTAGTAGTTTTGTTCTCATAAAGACCACAACAAATACTTTAACGAAAATTGAGCCTTACTATCCCCATCCTGTGCAGCATCATGTTTTGGGTGCCGATATGGTAACGCTAAAGGTCCTTTGGGTGTGTTGTGTCTGCTGCCTGAACCGGGCTATGATAAGCCATTGTAGAAACTGGTGATGGATGTGTCAGGTCTGAAAAAAGAAGCAACTGGAATTCCTATGTTTGTAACAGCCCAGAAGGGGAAAAGGTGATTACAGTCTTTCACACTGAAGTGTGCGTTTGTGTATGCAAAAATGCAGCCCCTGAACTTCCTCCTTGCACAGAGGGGTTCTGAGTCTTTTGTTTCACGAGGCTGTGTTTCTTTGCTTTTGCATTCCCAAGTTTTGTGCTATGTAATCCATTAAATGCAAATTGATGAGGGCTACTTGCTATAGGTGACAACGTTGTGTGAATTTATAGGAGTATTGATGAAAAGATGGGACCTTAGGAAACAACACAGTCCAAGGAGGTGCCCATTGAACGGTGGACTGCTTCAGTCATTTTTCTAGCCTGTTTTCAGAGGTTACCTGTGATGGAGACTCCATAAACTCCATATTCCTTCAGTGTAGTTGTTAAGTTTGTTTTACTGAGGCTGGGTGTTAGAGCGTGTTAGAGCATTGATTACCAGAAACAGAGCGAAGGTGTGTGTACTGGGTGTAGCTGTAACTGCGCCAGCAAGAGCAGTCCCTGTGGTCATGGCTCGCTGTTCAGCTCACCAGGTTCTGCTGATGCTAGAAACACCGGTCTCCTTGTGTCATTGTCTCCATCCAAAGCTTGTCTGTATCCCTATAACCTTTCTGATGTGATGTGATGCTGGGTGTGGAGTGTTAACTGACCCTTTAGAAGGGCAAGGAGACCACTCAAAATGCTCTGTTAGAGGCAAATAGTCACTCCTGGTACTTCCACGTCAGCAGCTTGACTCAGGCATACTGTTCTCCAGTTCTTTCCTCCTCACAAGCTTTTTTCCAGTGTTATCAGTTATGTTAACGATGCAGCATATGTGTAAGTCTTTTTTTTTTTTTTTTGTTCTTACCTTGGGACAGTAGAGTAAGATGAAAATTTTTCAGCGCAGCATGAAAATGAGCACTATTAATCTCGGTGCCCATCTGCTCCTTTGTCCCTTATCTTCCTTTCCCACTTTCTTTCTCTTATTTCTTTTCTTACCCACTTGTCATTATTACTGTACAGCCTTTGGAGAGTGCCCTGAATTCCAGAGGGACTTTACAGACCCTTTTCAGCATAAGATGATATGGTCTGCATGGAGCAGGGGCCACAAAGTTCTGGTCCTGCCCTTGGTGCAGGTTTCTCCCACATAGCGATGATGTACGTGGCTGATCCCGCTGGCCCGTACAGAGGAGCCTGAAGTTGAGTTTCAAGCTTCTTACTGACCGCTGTTCCTTGCACGAACTGCTGGGTTGATCTTGTTTCCCGCAAAAACAATTTAGAGTAAGAAAAATGGTCTGAACTATTTGAATCTTGTTCCCAGTGGGATATATTTTTATGCGTTTATTCCTATTAAACTATCCACAGGCACTAGACAAAAGAATTAGGAACACGTAAGGAGATTGATACAGAGCTGTGTAGCTGTGCCTGTTATAATTGATTTAGAATAATTGAATCATTTTCCTGTAGAAATCTCTTCTTCCACAGAACACTATTATATTCTGCAGTACCTTTTGTTCCTTTAGTTAATAGAGCTATATAACAAATGCGTGTCTGCGCTGGCAAATGCAGACCATTTGAACTCAAAAATATTAATTTTAAATGTACCTATGGCTATTTTTAATAGTAATTTAAAATGATCCTAAAAAGCACATGTTGAGATAATGAGATCCATAAATATTGGTTGGCAGTATTGATTCACATGTATTGCTTCCGTAGATTACTTCCATTTTCCGCATTTCTTTTCATGTCTCTACTAATCAGGGGGTTGGGTTTTAAAGGTATTTATTTATACTGAGCCTTACATAAATACAACGAAATAAAATTCTCCAGTGGGAGCAGAATTAAGCCAGGGTTTACCACTACGGCAAAATTCAATCCTTAGTTTTTGTTAAAGATTAAGGGAAAGCGTTTAACTTATTATATAAGCAGGGAGGGAAGTAACTTCCCCTTTTCAAAGAAACTGGGGGGAACATTCCTTATTTTTGAGTAGCTGCAGAAGAGCCTTTCTCTAGGGAATGGAAAGTCATTTTCAGTAGAGAGGAGGCAACTGGTGCAGGCTTGTCCAAGATCAGGTGTGTGTCTCATCTTGGGGCCGTGAGGTCATGGGGTCCTCTCCAGTTGTGGGCTGTAGTCAGGACTTTGGAGTTACTTTCCTTGTCTGCCAGTGTGGTGTTCTGTTT
>NW_010393575.1:0-19911 GCF_000710305.1 Buceros rhinoceros silvestris | reverse complement strand
TTTCCCTGTGTAATTTATCCAAGCAAGACTGGAGCCTTGTGAAACCTGTAAAAGAAAGATGGACCTCCCCTACTTGGGGAATCTGAAGTGACTTCATCGTACCCGTTCGTGTTTCTGCAAGGTTGCTCAGGTTTGCGTTGGGATATTTTGGTTACATACGAACCTTTCCCAAAGTGATTTTGTGATAGGCAGAACAAGCCGTGCTGAAGGGTTGCTGAGACAAGCGCCAGCTTTAAAGCTTTTTTCAGCTGCCTGTGACAGCTGTCCTGTGTTAACAGAGAGCATCCTTGCTAGAATGTGTGGCTGCATAGACAGAACACTTCCGGGTTTTTACAGAAGAAGTGTATTTGGTTTGAGAGATTGAGGCTCAATGGTTTGAGCTTCCTAAAATGCATATTTAAAAAATATTATCTTTCGACTTCTGTGCTGTGGTGCAAATGCAGAAAGGAGGCTGAATTCTATGCCAGTGCAGCTTACATTTTTAAATTTTGTATTATTTGGGGTTTTTGTTTTAATCCTCATACTTGTTTACACTGACCATACAGACCATGGTCTCCACCCAGTCAGGACTGACTTGTGTTGATGCTGGGACCAGTATGATGGGCAGTGGGGTCTCATTTGGGTTACATCCCTGCCGGTCAGTGTTTAAGGTTTTAATGTAAGGGGCGTTAAGTTTCATATGGAATTAATCTCTTTCATGTTTGTGATCTGCTTTGAGACTGACAGGTTGTGTCACTACCACAGATGCTTTCCATTCATAAAGTTTTTTCTCAACCTGGTGTAAGGAAAACCAAGTGACAGATCTTATGTGGAGGAGATGATGCGTCAGCATTTTGTTTTAGTGGCCATTGGTGATACAGTAAATCACTAAAAGCAGTTATAGAGCTTAGGAAGCAGCACTATTGATCTCCTGGAGTCCTGTTGCCAGAAATGGTATTAAAAACTTAACACGATGATGTGTAGCCTCGTGATAGCCCTGTAGCCAAGACCAACCCGAGATCAGCAAGCTGAGAGTCCTAGCAATATGGTGGATTTACTGAGGGAGGTTCGTTGCCTGTTTGCTGCCCTCCTGTAAACCAAATTGTTGAATGTCAGGAGGATGACTTACACGTTCAGGATTTTGGTGTGTTCAAACTCATTGTCCAGAGGTAGAACAATTTATGTGCTATTGCCTGCCCCTCCCTCCCTCCCTCCCCATTTTGAGCCAGGTGAAATGCAACTGATATTTTTCAGTTTATCATCCACTTTTAAAAAAGCTAGGCTATGGGAGGGGAATGTAAATGTGTACTAAGATTTCAGCTAAATAGTGGTTGGGATTGTCAGTATCAGGAAGAAATGGTTCGTTGTGCTTTACTAGTTAGCAAGACGCTGCTGTGTGGCTATAGACGCACAGTGAGTCTTTACCAGGGAAATGAGTCATTCTACATTTGTACTTGAACATCGAGGAAAAGGGGCTAAATAGCACTTAGTTAATTGAGTTTAAAAATAAACACTGCACTTTTTATATTGTTTAAACGCAGGTTTTGAGGTGTGTAGCACTGTATGAGATTTTAAATGTTGACGTACGGAAGACCGGTCATACTTCAAAATGCTGGTACTGTGGAAGCACGTCTGCGAAGAAGTAATGTCCGTGTACAGGTTTGGAGGAGTGTGAATAACTTCATAGTTCACGGCCTCCTTTAAAAAATGAGTGAGAAGCCTACTTAGCTTCTTCAGGATCATGCTCCATTTGTTTCTAAATGAACCTGGAGTTCCTTGGTAATTTGGGACCAGATTTTCAAAATGTGTAGTCCCCTGGGAAAAAAAAATACAAACATGCTTTTCAGAAGTTCCGTGTTTCACACTCCTGGCCATAGGTATCTAGCTTGAGTTAGTCTTAGCCATATAAAACTGAGTAGGAAGTGGGATTTCTTTTTTCTTTCAGTTGTGTGATGAACATAGCTTTGCTCTGGCTCTATGCTGTGTCGCTGAAGTGAATTGCTGCTGTTCCTCATGTTGTTAGCACGGAGGACTGTGTTTTGATGACAACGAGAGATGGACAGTTCCCATAGTCACCAAGCTCTTAGGTGTGGACCATTAGCTACCACTTCCATCAGCTTTACAAATCACTGCATTTTTCAAAAGTGGAAGGGAATGCTCTAAATGGAGTGGTAATATTCGTCTGGTTTAGGTCCCTTGTTTCCATTTAGGGCTTAGAAAGGGAACAGGTACAAGAAGCAAAAAATTATGGCAAAAAAATTAAAATCTTGACCAGTTTCTCAGAGCCTTAGACAAACACAGAAACTTTTAGTGATTTTCTTTTCCTTGTGATTTAATTTTTTTCATTCTGTGCTAGTGTTCCTTCTCTAATAAGCACGTGTGTTGTTTTCACACAACTGTAATTTTTATATGCTTTCATGCAGCACTTCAAAAACCATTCTGATTTATAAGGCAGTTGCCTCAAGAATTGTGATTCTTCTTTCCCATGTGCTTGCATGTCCTTTTCTACAGGGGACAGCATAGCTACAACGTAATTGGAAAACATTTGAATAAAAAACATGGCTTTATTCCTCATAACTGCTGTGATTCCTATTCACAAGTCAGTGACGAAAGATAGAATTACCGCTCCATAGATTTCTCCACCCCATCCCTTTAGTTTCCATTTATTCTGTGTTGATTAGGGAAAGTGGCTGGCTGCATGTGTTTGAAAAGATTCTTTTGCTTGCCAACACCTTCACCGTTAGTCAAGGTGTATAAAGTAGTATACCATCAAATAAACAAACTTTGTTTTGGATGCTCTGAACACGTTTGAATCAGACCCCTCCCATCTGATTTAGGCACCTAGATTTAGTGGTTGCTTTTGGCTTCCTAAGAGAGGCAGAGGGTTGTATGATGAGTTCCTGTGCAAGATGATGCTGATAATTGGTCCAAGAGGGTTAATCCTTGCTCTAGAAATGATTCGCTGTGTAAGTCCTACCAGTATATTGCTGGTTGCCACTTTGGGTGCCCATTGCGAAGACGCGTCAGCCCTCAGTGGAGCGTTGCTTTTCACAGAGCGTGTTCTGCTGCAGGAGGACTTCAGCTGAAAGAGTGCTGTGACCCTGACCTCCAGCAACCAAAGCAAAGCACTCTGATTTCTGACTAGCAGCTTCTGGTTTTTAAAGTGTTCTGTCTTGTGCTGTGTCTCCTGCGTCTAGCGGTGTCAGAAGTTTGGGTACGTGTAGATCAGGCACTGTTCTGTGTCAGTCAGTTCTTGTGGAAAAGGCCTTCTCTTAAATCCTCTTATACCTACTCGTGTTTTGTTACTAAACAGACCACAAAGCAGGTGCCACAGATTTGGCAAGAATTTAGAATTCCTGAGCACAGAACAAATATATCTTAAAGGACTGTATTTTCTTTCAAATGATGATAATAAACGTTTTGTTTTTATATTGCCTTTTTCACCAGTGGTTCTCAAAGCACTTTTCATAAAGAAGTTTAGCATTATTGTGCTGTCTTGACAGTGGGAAAACATATGGACACCGTAAGATCTGGCACCGAGATCACTTAATAGCTGGGTGGCAATTAAAGCTCAGTACCCTCTTCAAGACTGAAATGTTTTCCTTCCTTCTTTCTCTTGGTAGCTTTGGATTGCTGATGTATTTATTTAGGAGAGCGTAACCTGACTTCACTGACATGAGTGTCCAAATGCTCTGAGGAGGATGTTATTTTTGGCCTGAAGTCCCCTCGTATCTCGAGATGCCAAGACATTTGCAGGGCAAAGAGTTCACCCAACCATTTAAGCACAGAGGTGGAGAGGCTGGTTTTATGCAACATTGTGAGCACTAAGTGCTTGGCTGTCTTGTCTGGAGCAGCTTATTGCTGCCTTCTCAGGAGCGACCTTGCTTTGAAGCATTGGAGGTGGTCTGAAGAGAACAGTGCTTCTGAAAATTTAGTCTGGTGTAATAAATATTTGAGTATTAAAGGTGCGAGTGAGGATGCCGGTAGAGGTGGATCTATCATAATTGCTTTCATAAAATATGGAGACAAGCAGTCCTTTTAATCCATTATTTACTCAGTAGATGGTATCTAATTATTTAGGCAATTTTTAAAATCACTGAAAGGATTAACTATTCCAAGCTATATTTTGACTCGTGCTGTACTCTTGTCTGGGCAAAATATGAGGAACTTTGACTCTTTTATGGGTAAAATACCTTCCTGTCATCAGTGAGAGCTCTCCTAATTTGGCCACGTAGAATTCTGCGGGGAAAAAATTACAACTAAATATGGTGCTCTCTATGATGGGCTTTTTTGGGGTTCATGCCATGTTTCTGTGGGCTGCTGGAAGCTGTATGGGCAAGCCAAAAATTCAGAAGCCTGTGGGGCAGTGTTGTGTCCCATCTAATTCTGCCTGTCAGTTAAGAAAACTGTTTACACAGGCCGCAAATGATTGTACACTACTACTAACAAAACACTGGTATTGGTGTAGAGACTTGGGCACCAATAATCACCTCTTCACTTGAGATTTTTGTACGTGCAAGAGTAGGCTGTGGGCTGATTTTTCAAAAGTGTCAGACAGACTCAATGTACTTTCGAGCAAGAACAGTCTTGTAGCTCTTGAAGCTGCTGATATTAGTCTAGGACTGCCTTAAATTGCTCCAGCTAGTAGCTTAATTGTTTCCATATAGAACAACTCCTAATATCAAAGGAATTCTGAATTAGGGTGAATTTGTTGTGTGATAGAATAACAGATTTAATGATAAGGGTGTTCTGCTGCATATCTGTATAAAAACAAACATTTATCCTAGCGATGAGCTTCCATCTGTGGGGTTTTTCCCCCATTTTCAAACACTGGGATTCTTACTTCCAGATTTGACCTGTTAAAGTTGTGGTGGTCTGGCAGGCTACGAGATTTGAGCCGTAGAGCCGCACACATCTGCACATCAGGAACGTTCGAGCCCAAAGTCCTGTTTCAGCCCTGTTGCTAATAATGTTTGCTAGTTTAAGTGCTGAAGATGCATCTGTGCTGGTAAAGAACAATCACATTCCAATTGCAAAAAAGTCTTATGACTGGGTCACTCCTGCTGCTGATGTAAAAAACCCAGGAGCATTGCTTTCATCTGGAATTTTTTATATTACAAAGTAATTTTATGTGGATGAAGAACAAGGGTGAAAATAGCAGGAGCAACTGAAGAGCCTGACCTATTGTCAGGGAGTAATGATACATGTGCACAGCTCTGTTATCCACAGGATTGTTTCATCACCCTGAAGCAAAGGGAACTTGCTTGCCAAATCAGTTTCTTCTCTCCTGCCCTCTTTTCCTCTGCCATCCTAATGTTCAATCAATCCTGCACATAGTCAACAGCATCAGAGCAATTAAGAACCCAGATCCAGGCCCCAAATCAATTTGTAGTCACTTAGAAATGAAAGAAAAAAAAGGAAGGGGAAAAAAAAAAAAAGACGACAGGTTTATTTGGTGTTTTTTCCTCTTTTTCTTCCCCCTATAGACAGAACTTTGCTTAAGGAGCTTGTAACAGTACTTCCCTGTAGCTACCAAGGTGTCCAGTGCTTTAGAGCTATCTGTAAACCTTAGGTCTGGAGGTTCCACCCTGAACCTGAAAGAGAGTTACACTGCGTACAGTCATCGTTTGATGTCACGTACTTGAACGGAGAAGCAGAAGCAAGTGGTGGAGTTGTGATGGCTGAGTGTGACAGTAAGAATCTGCCAGGCTTCTCCTCCTCCTTTCTATGGACTTGAAGTGGTAAAGGTTCCTCCTCATCATCAGGAAAATGGTTCCGATGCCGAGTTGTGCCAACTGCTGATTTAAAAGAAATGTTTTATTTCTACGGAAACCTGTCTTGCTTCAGGTCTCAGATTTCATTTTTTCCAGTTTTTGTGATTAAAGAACCACCCGATTTGGACTTCTCCCCCCTGTTATTACATGCTCCTAACTACCATAATTTCCATTTAGTTTTTCTCTACTGATATCAGATCAGTACCTTTGAGGGCTAACAGTGATGATGAGGAAGATCACCACGATACTTTTGCAAGTCATTCCAGTGTGTGATGGAATGAGTGCCTGATTTCCAAAGCTGAAGACCAGGGTTAATACCATTGACAGAAATATTGTTCCGGAGTGAAACAGCAGTAGCGAACCCAATTCAAATGACTCTCACATGACAATGAGTGGCTTGAGACATTCTAAACCTAAGTGAATTCCTAATCCTGTCTATTTTTTTCCGTATGTGTATTTTTGGTAGAGTTTAAAATTACATAAACTGTGAGAACTAACATTTTGGATTTCACTGTCTCTAACAGCTGGCTAAAGTTCTTGGACTGACACAAAATCATCCTTGATGACATATAAACTGAAGCAAAGTATAATCAACTTAATTATTTTCTGTTACTGATAAATCATCTGAGGCTGCCTATAAGTACTGGAGGGCATGTTTTACTGTGCAGAGAGATGGATATAAAAGTGTAGCAGCTTTTAGGAACCTTTAGGGTTTTTTTTAAAGGATAAAGGAGATTCTCAAGGCCCTTCAAACAACTATCATTCATATAATCCTTGTTGTCTTTAAGTTATGATAACATTCCTTCTTGTCACATCACACAGATCAAATGAAAGGGAAGGATTAACCACCTGCTCACCAAGGTCCATTTACCACTAAACGGTAATAACTGCACATGGGAGTGAAAGGCTCTGCGCGCTCCAGCGTGGTGTGCCTCACCGGTGACTTCACTTAGCAGATATGCCCATCAGCACCTTAATCCTCCGCAGAGGGTGAGCAGGAGGCAGCTTGTTCAGTTAAGCAGTGTAGTAGTTACTGTAGTTTCTCATAGATATGTTTTCATTAACATTCTGTATTAATTTTTTCCCCCTTTTCCTACTCTCGTTTGATTGACACCAGCTTCGTAGCTTCTCAGAAGATTGGTTGTACCTAAGCATTCAATTTAGCCCTTCAAATGGGTTCCTTTTTTAAAATTTTTTTATTAAATACAACTTTTTGAAAGTTGATTTTTTTTTTCTATAGTATTTTCTGAGACTTAAAGCCTTAAGACCAACAATATTATTACATCAGTCAAGTGCCAGCAGGAAAGCCTCTTTAAAAATAGGGGAAAAAAGTAATCTATAATCCACCTTGACTAATGTTTGTCAGACCAAAGAAAAGGAAAATTTAGCAAATAGATTTTTGGGGGCTGGGGAGGACAGGGGGAAGAAGGGAGGGGGATATTTAATGAAGATCAGGAAATTCAGAAGAGCTTGGAGAAGCATTTTTTTTTTTTCAGATGTTGTAATGTGAGGAGGCCATGTGCTAAGTTTATTTACAGAAAATCCTCTTGCACTGATTTCTGTGTTTTGGAAGAGATTGTTTGGTATTTGTTTCCAAAAACATCTAGATTTACATATTTCACATGTATCAATTGCATGTGTGTGGAAACAAGAATAATGTAGGTGGAGTTACGAAAAGCAAGCTTGAGCATTGTATTAACCAGGGTATGTTTCCTTCTATCCTGCCCTTTCATAAAGGTGGGTGGGTGCCCTTGAAGGCTCTGGTCTTTGTCAGGGTCCTGTGGATAAAATGAGAGGTGGGCTGAGTCCTGAGCTGAACCATTTCAGGAGCTGCGCGGGGAGAGGGACCTCTGGCTCCTCTGGTGAGGAGCACAAGACTCCCAAGGTCCGCCCTGGCTTGTCGGGGAGTTTTGCAGCATTAGAAGCTGATAAGGAGTGGGAGAGAGGGGTAGAAAGACCAGACCTTGCACAGCCCCAAGGATGCTTGACCTGGTGTTGGAGTTCTTTAACTCTGCAGTTGAGAGTGCTCCTGGAAGGGGAAATGTAGAGAATCATAGTTCCCAGCTGCTCCAAGTATCGCTTCAAAAACTTTGTTTAATAAACAGGGCTGCAGGCGAAAGGTACCTGCTGTGGGTCTGGCTGCAGAACATACTAACAAAAGAATTGTGAGCAGCCCTGCCAGACATCCCTGACTCGTACAGCCGGGATGTGGCGTCTAAATTACCCCTCGGATGTTCTCGGCAGCGCAGCTCTGTCCCATTGCCAGCTCCCTGTGAGCCTGCTAGGACGTGGGGATTGGGCCTCGCCTCAAGAAATGGAAAATTCCACAGATTTCACTTGCCGTGAAAATGTGAAGTTGTATATTACAGTGTCAAATGATATGGCATAGCAAAATTAAACAAAAGATAATATCCACTTCACAGAAATCAAGACAGCACATCTTGTAATTTTTCTCCAAAGCCTGTATTTTTATATCACTTACATTATCCTGATGGTCTGGAATATTTTTAAGGTAAACATTTTACATGATAAGATCTCTTTTCTCTAAGGTATTTATTTTAATAATTTAATCAGCAGACACATGGTGAAATTATTTTCAACTAGCAGCAGAGCCACCTTCATTTAAAATTCAGAGTTAACATAGCTTCAAAATTGGGTAGCTGACAAAAGGCTGCAAATTGTCACCCCTTTTGTTTTGTTTAAGCTGTAGGTAAAAACAGATCTCTGTGTTCTTTTTGTTTAAACAATGAATGAATTCTGTTTCTCTGGAATAAGTCACATAGTACCCAGGAGTAGACACTGTGCTTTTATCTAAGGATGTATAAAGGCACACGACATGTTGTTTTGTTTGAAAAATGGTGCGTAATTATGGAAATAAAGAAAACATTAGAACAGATGAGGCAATGTCACATGTACGTGCTCAGCCTTTGTTTTCTGAGAAATTGTTTGGGTTACTCGGAGCATAAATTCTTTACCTACAAAACCGTGAGGCTTCTTCAAAAGGATGATCCAATCTTCTGTTTTTTTTCAAAGAAAAGTGAAATGGAGAAAACATCCCTATAAAGGGAGGAAAAAAAAAAAAAAAAGCCAAACCACAGCCCAGAACCCCAAACCACACCAGAAAGAAACTCCACAACAGCTTGTTGTGCAGCTTCCTGTTTTGGGGACATTACTCTCTGGAGGAGCATTCACTAGGCTTGGCCTGGAAGGCAAGTTGTTGCATAAGAGATAGTGGATTAGTAGTATTTTACGCTGCTTATTCACTGCTTACAATAATTGCTCTTGATGTTGGGCAAATTGTATTTAATTTATGCAACATCCAAAGGATTTTGACTTGCTCAGTTTGAAAATCCTGCATAGGCTCATCCTGACCACAGCTGCTGTGCCCACACTTCTAACCAATCTACCAAGGAGTTGGGTGTCGTCTTCTGTTTGTACTCTGGTGCCATCTGAAGGTCCTCAGAAGGACGCTGGGCAAACCTATACTAAAGAACTGATTAAAAAAGGTTCGTCTTGGTGTTTTTCCATTGAATAACACTACTTTGCTGAAACAAAACTGTTCCTCCATATCCAGATGGGATGCTGGTGCTGGGAAAGAGAGAGTCAGAATAACCCAGAATCCAGTTATTAAGCGATTCACTAGAGATGTGGCATAAACCAAGCTCAGTTTTCAAGGCTCAACATTAGATGTTACTTAAACTTCCATCCTGCTCATGCTGTTCCGGGCTGTACGAGTGTGTCTTTGTGGCCTTTATAATATTTTGCAATTATCTCAGTTCTGTCTTGATAGAGCAAAGGACGTGCTAAATTGCCACTGTTCCCGCTGTCTCCCCCGCTGATGGCACTGGTGTTCCCTCGCCAGCCAGTTCCCCCAGTACTCTCCTGCTGAGAGGTTCAGAACTCGTCAGAGGTCTGATATCAGAGGAACGCAGCCAGGGTCTGTGTGCCAGTGCCAGCACAGATTCCTGTTCTACGCCTGTTTGTCTTTCAGGGTACTCTGTGGAGTGTCTCATCGTCTGAGGTTTACAGTATTGTCCATGTTTTCTGAATTAGTAAACCATTTAAATTAAGAATGATTGGTTTTAAGGTTATTTCCCCCCATAACTGCCAACATAATATCCAAGTGTTCTCATAGAACTGATAGTTCCGTGCACATCAGCGAAATTAGTGTGTTCCCGAGAACTCTGAATGCATTTTTGTATCGGTAGACGTTTGCATTACAGGGGTATAGCACTGAACCTCTTCTCCAGGACCAAACGAGACTCCAGTCATGCAACAGTCATATTTAAATGGGAGGCAGGGCTTAAAATGCCCCCATCTTAGCAATGCTGCTCGGTACAATTTGTACTTCCTTTGTTTGCTCTTTTTAATAAGAAACCTTCTGAAAACCAGAGACTTGAATAAATGAATATTTAATTTAAGTGGACTGCTTAACTCCCCAAGAGTTGCTGTATGCCAGGGGCTATCCGTTGGTTACCGCATCCTCTGAATGCATTTTTGTATCGGTAGACGTTTGCATTACAGGGGTATAGCACTGAACCTCTTCTCCAGGACCAAACGAGACTCCAGTCATGCAACAGTCATATTTAAATGGGAGGCAGGGCTTAAAATGCCCCCATCTTAGCAATGCTGCTCGGTACAATTTGTACTTCCTTTGTTTGCTCTTTTTAATAAGAAACCTTCTGAAAACCAGAGACTTGAATAAATGAATATTTAATTTAAGTGGACTGCTTAACTCCCCAAGAGTTGCTGTATGCCAGAGGCTATCCATTGGTTACCGCATTGCTGAAAGTTTGCTGGCAAGCACAGATTAAACTCAGCAGAGTAATCCCTCACCTCCCTCTGTTACTGTAAAAGCAGGAGGTGTTATCACGGAGGAATATTATCTGTATTGGTCAAAATGATTGCTGAGGTGAGAGGTTTCTTTGGGAGTGGTGCAGGATGAGAGCAGGTTGCACTGGAGTTCATCCACGGAAATAACGGCAGGCCTAATACGCCCTTTCCAAAAGGGTCCTCAGTTCCTGCACCAGTCTCCTGCTGGGCAGAAGAGCTGGAAAGAGGAGATGGACCCATGTTTAGGGCTGGATTCTTTGCAGATTCATATCTAAAAAAAAACCGAACCAAAGACAAACCTGTTTGACATTCTTTGAATTTGCACCATTGTACTCATTATTTGGAGTTCTTAAGTCCTTTTGAGTAAACTTAGTGTTAATAACAGATGAAAACATGTGCACTTGTCCCCAGGTGAACTGGCAGTCTGGATTCTGTCAATAAAATACATAATCTCAAACGATACATGATGACCTTAATTTTCAATTGTAGCACCCTTTTTGCTGGGAAGGATGAACAGCTCCTGTGCCCTGCTCCAGATGGGGAACTGAAGTAAAGCTCTGGACCTGGCAGTAAGAAAACTTGCTCTATGATGGGCACAGCAGCCCAGTAATCAGCAGAACCTGGCTGGGAGGTAGAGCCCCTTCAAGGACCGGCATCTTTGCCCTGTCCCTGCCTCTCAGCGAGATAACGGGAGAATGGTGTTTCGGATGGTTAGTCAACCTTGACAGCTCTGTGGTAGAGCCGATGACAGAATCTATTGCAAACCTTGAGCGTTTCTGTTGAATTCTAAGCACGGAGACAAACCAGAGACACTCTATCTGAAACTTGATTTTTAACTCGTTATGGCTTCGTGCACGTGTCAATATTCTCTGCTTTGTAAGGGTGATCGATAGCTAAAGAAAAATGTGAAGTTATGTGGAAAATTATTTATCAAAATGTTTGTTGTACAAACTGCTCTCTCCTAGGCTTGCATCGTCACATGATATTTATAAGCTTTAATTGGCTATGATTGCGTGCTTCATTCTGCAGAATGCTTTTTTGCGACTATCTGCCTCTATTTGCTTTTCAGATTCAATCTTCTATACCAATGGGAGTGAGGAGGCTATTTAACACAATGATATTTATTCAGAATATTGATTTTATAGCATTCTCTGCTGTCTCCCCTCTCTGAGACACTTAATTCCCTGATAAACTATACTAGTGTTAAAAATCATAAACTTTGTCAGTAATAGACAGCTGATAGGCTTCATATAGAGAAAAATACCTTATTTCAAGTTCTTTCATCATGATAGACACAGAAATTAGGATTGAAATAAAAACAATGCCTCAATGATATTTTCTCTTTTAAAAATCTCTCCTTACATGACCTGATTTAGTTTTTCTAGTGCTATAAGTAAAGTGTATTGTTTGTTGTAAATGGCCCATTAATGGGAAGTAAGTGTCTTGCAAATAGTTTGCACTATGGTGCTAAGTCAACATCTACCCTCCAGGCACAAAATCCATTGGTGTGCTGGGCCAGCATTATACACTCAGATGTTAGTTGTTGCTTCAACTACAGAGACTGAAAATGGCGATGAAAGTGTGCAGGTTTTTTCATTCTCTGCTTCTGTAAGCAAAATTCTTGTCTAACTATATTTAACGCTACCAGGAAATGCTGTTAAAATGTAGGATTGTTGCAGAAAGTATAATTTCCCATTTATGCTGACGCTGTGCTGACAGTGTCCACAGTTCCCCTAGCTTAGAGTTGCGCAGTCCAGATCCAAGCATTTACAGTTTGGCAGACAGCGGCTGTTTGCATGTTTCCTGGAGAATCTGAAGCATAGGAGAATTGCAGCATCTTCTGTACAAGCCAGTCAAGGCCTGCTCAGGCAAGTGTTTGCCTGTTGAAGAGCTTCCTGAGATGAGTCGTCTTGGTGAAGGAAAGATAACTGCTTCCAGAACTTACCGCTGGGTCTGCCTTGATGCTCAGCAGTCATCTCTTGAAGCAAACTTCAGTCTTTGGAAACTTTCTCCACTTAGTTCTGCTGCACCATCATATGGAAAACACAAATGCCAGTCCTGTGAGGAGCACGCTGCCAGGGTACAGTGTAGTGGGACAGTTGTACGGATACAGAGTTTTTTAGAGCTGAACATCCCATACCTTTGTTTTGACTTCGATCAGGTTCATTATTTGGAAATAGAACACCATTTATGCTACCACAGACTCTAGTTTTATGTATTCCATTAATCTAGAACTTAACGTTGTTTTACATCATTCTGAATTCTCAGTGCTCATGTAACATCACTGTTATTTTAACTCCTCCAGAACTGTTACATATTTATTTTCTATGGCTTTCAACCCAGTGTAGTCCAAATTTTTCTTGTGTTCTTACATTATGATAACAAGAAAGTAGCAGGGTCGCAACGTTGCTCTTTATTCCTTAATCATGGTGTATACAGTGTCTTCGAACTCTTCTGGTTAGGGAGGAGATTAACTGCGGTGAGGGGAGCTTGTATCAAATGCACTTGACAGCTTAATAATTGTCAGTTGATGTCCTCAGATCCTGATGTGCGTTTCTCTTCTGCCGTCTTAACGATAGCCCTGGAAGAAGAGCGTTCAATACGTTGCGTGCCATCTTCCTGCAGTATGGTAGAGTGCATTGGGCCACGGTAGCTTGACGATGGAGGAGGAGGACACAATAGAGCACTTTTTGAGCAAGCCAGAAGATATCCCCATCGTATGTTGTGATATAAAAAGAATCTAATACTTGACAAGGAGCTTGTCTAAAACAGGGAAACAATTTAATCTTAGTTATCATTTCTCACTGCAGAGTTGCTACATCATCATCTCATACAATGTTTTTCTGAGCTGCAGGTTTGCAGAATTAGTGCAGACATCCTCATTCACGACCACCTTAGCTTGCAGGCAAATAATGTGTTTGTTTCTGTTATATTTCGAGTACCCAATCCATAAGCACACTAAAATGCCTGTACAGAAGATACATTTCAAAGCTTCTCACCTCTTGTCTTCATGCTTAGTAGGTACAACCCAAGGTGAAAAGAAAAGTAAATGGTTCAACGCCTCCACAGAAATTAGGGCAGGAAGGGTGTTTGAAGGTTGAGTGGCAAAGTCTGTTTAACTGTTTAGTTTACTCTTCAACCACTAGTGAGTTTAAGAGAGGAAATTAGCTGGAACTAAAGGCTGACTGGAACAAAAGACTCACCTGTTGAAGGTCATGTAAGGACAAGTTTAGGCAGAATTGTCTTGTTTAATACAAAACGTTTCTATCTAGACAAATCCTTGTGGATAACCCGTTCACATTCTTACTGCCAGGAGGTCATTTGCCATCCCTGTTTGATTGGATAACGTCGTATCAAAGTCAACATGCACAGGGCCTACCAAAACTTATCAGAATTATCATTTCAATTAAACAGATGGCTGAGGAATCAAATGAAGAGCCTGTGAGTGATGGCTACAGAATCAATAATGTCTTTCTGAGCTTTATTGATTTATCTTTGTCCAGGCGGTAGAATTGATTTATGTCTCCAGCTTTGTTTTGATAAGTCAATGATAGCTCAACTATTCCTAAATTAATGTCTTCTTTTTGTGAGGCTTACATTTCTTTTTTTTTTTTTCCTCCTGGTGAAGAGAGAATTTTACATCAAGCCAAACTGATTTTGCTAAGTAATTCTGTGGCTAACAGGGTATCATAAATCAAGCAGAAGGATGGTCTCTGTAGTTTCACATGGGATGGATGACTTGGAATTGTAGAAAAGGCATTTATTTATTTAACCAGTCAGATGGTATTGCATTTTTCCTTGTTGTGCTAACAGACCAGTTGACGTTTGTAAGCAGACAGGATTCTTGCTGTGAAGAATGCAGTAGTGTGAGGACTGTAATGTCTTTCCACAAATAACAGTTGAAAAAGGGGAGAAAAATGTGTCTGTGTGAGAGAGAGGGAGAAGAAAAGGGCAGTCCACCTCTTCAAATAAGCTGCTTCTACCATATGGTGCGTTCCAACTGTATGTGAAATAGCACAACATGTGGAACTCATGGTCTCATGTGTTGTGGTTAACGGAGCCTGCTGTGGTACCAGCTTGCTCATCTCAAACCTCGAGCCAAGTCTTGGTACTGCTGCTGTTAGAAATGTCCATATTAGTAAAAGTTTTGTTTTCTGGGTCATTGGAATATTGGTCATAGTTTTACAGGCAATATGAAGAATGTTCACAGCTGATTGCATGCTTTATTTCTTTGAGAAAAGGGCCTGTATGGGTCCTGTAAAGTCCCTAGGAATAGTTATGTTTTTTCTTTAAAAAATTGTAGAAATGAAAAATAACAGCAATAATTAACCCCTGCCCCTCCTGACCTCCCGCCTGCCATTGTTCAGTACCGGTAGATAGCTCTGTAAAATCTGAGTAAGTAGAACCCTGGCCAGGCCTCATGGTAAATGAATGTGGGAGCTGCTGAGGCGCAAAGAGTTATGGTTGAGACGTAGGTTTTTATTGGTCTAATAGTTAGGTTATAGGAGCTCTGAGAGCGCCTAGCTAAGCCGGACCTCCCTGTTAACATGTGCATTAAAAAAACCTGCTGCAGCCTTGTACAAGTTCATATAGCACATAGAACCTCTCGTGATTTATCCTTTGGGGCATCTTCATATCCTGAGCAGAACATGGCTGCAAGTTTCTGCACCTGTATTTTTGAGAAACGGGGAGGAAAAAGTTTTGTTGAAACGCAATGTGTTTGGAAGGAGCTTTGGCTTTGGTGGCAGTTTAGGGTCTGAATTCCTTTGAGCGTATAGGTCCGTATCTTTAATTACCTTTATCAGAGAGAGCTTTGTGGTTTAATTCATGCCAGGTTTTTTGAAGGTCAGAAATTCAAAGCACTATCGTTGCTGGGTAGGCAGGAAAGAACTTTTATATTAAAAAAATCCACTTTTGAAGAGCAGCTAATTATGTGATCTTGAAAAGCACAATAAAGGAGAAAACAATACATGAAGAAACTAAAAAAAGACTTCTTGAAATTGAGATTAGAAGAAAAAGCACTTTTTCAGTCCAAATGCGCGCTTCTTTGTGAAAGTCAAACCAGTGTGTCTTTTGATTGATTCTTCATCATAATTATCATTAAGTGGCATTTGAGACTTGTGTAACTCAATATTCCAGATTAGCTCTTCTGTGAAAACATAAATAGATAAGTCTAATCAGAAACATCTAAAGTCAGTGTAAACATTGTAGATCAACCTACATTTTTCTTTAGCATTTAGTGCTCTGTTACTCTTGAGTGTTTATATACTGGATGCATCATTTCTTCGCTATTTGGAGCAATAAATACACACACGGATACAAGCACATGTCAAGATGTTGGTCGTAAGAGACTTAATGGTAGTAGAGAGGTTCTTTAAAGGGGGACATTACCTAAGGGTGGAACACATCTTGCTAGGTGGTTTTTTTTTTTTGTTTTATCTGTATTTTAAGGTATTTACTGCCCAGTCGAGTCCATGATCTCAAAATAGCGTCTTCTTTTGGTGCTAAATGATAAAAGGCATTTACACTTCAGTTTGAGAAAAGGGGTCCCCTCCAGGGGTTTGAGAAGGTACATGAGGGGGATTTACATTCCAAGTAAAGCAATTGTGTAAAACTACTTTTTAATTGGAGCACGGTAGGATGGTCAGAAATTTCTAACTTAGGTAATGGAGCAAAGTTATGGAGAAACACAATAAGAACAGGAGATAAAAGCATTCCAACCGTCATTCCAGTATTATCACTTTAGTCAGATCTCTAGCACAATGGAACTGTGCCGAACTCCAGTGCAGCGTGTCAAGCCGTCGTCTGGCAGCAGCATCTGCGGTGCTGCTATTGTTTTACCGAAGCAGCTGCCACTCAAAGCCATGATGGAGTAGGTGGCAGCCGTTCCAGAGTCAGGCGCTTTGTGCTGCACAAAAGAGACCTACCGGGATAACTCCCCCCACTTTCTTTTTTTTAACTTTGCATGACTTTAATACAAGAAATCTTTGATTTGAGATATTGGACAGGCTGATAAGCAGGATCCTGGAAGATGAAAATTACAATACAGAGATGTCTCTAGTTAAAAAGATCTGTGTGACAGAGTATAGATGTACAAGTTGTACTTCTCATCATTTCTGCTGGTGGGTGGACATAAGCCGTCTAAACTGGAAACCTCCTCTGGTTCTTTATAGAGATATTTCATTCATATGTGAGCATTGGGTTATGCATAAGGGAAATTAAATTTGTTCACCTTGAGAGAGACTGAATATATTTTTGTAATCTTCCATATTCAGAATATCAGAGAGAAAGACAATACGGAGAGTTCAGAGGATGGCAGCTGTACCTCTGAATCGCGCTGAACAGTTGGTGTTTTGCAGTCAGCGTGAGGTAGCTCTTAGGCTGATGGGAAATAAGTTGCTGATCTTGACCGAATCCTTAAAATGATGCAGCTTTAATTACAATATTCATCAGAATTAAAAGGAAACTCCAGATAGAAGAGGAGTGAACAGAGTTGGTCAGCTTCCCCTGTCTGAATGCCTTTCTCCCAGAAAGGATGGTGTTTCTGTATCTAGACCGTGCCTGATGGTCTGGAGTTCTCCCACTGTTCACGCTTGTTGATGGAAGCGTTTATGACGAAGACTGAGTGGTGATGTGGATACCCTGTGCTAGACCCTCTGAGAATGGCAGAAAATCGTTGAGACAGGTTTTCCAACAAAGTTTTAGCATGAAGTTGGAGGAGGTCCAGCATGTTGAGAAATGGATACAGGTCCTTGAGATGTAGATCCCTGCAGTCTTCCTAGACTAGGGCTTCCAGTTTGTCAGAAGACAAGTCTCAGGAAATACTTGCGATGGCTCAGCAACTTTGTCTTTTGTGATGGTCTGTGTGAACCTCGTCAAGCTTCTGCTGCTCATGTAGCCTTTAACGTAGTCGTTAATAGCAGTTTCCTGTAGGAAGGGTATATCCTGAAAGGGCGCAAGACTAGCAAAACCATCTTGTGGTGTTGTTGTAGTTTTATGAACGCCACAGAAAAGTGCAGCACTCTTCTGTGTCTCCTGAATAAATCTTTTGCAGGAGTTTAGCCGGAAGAGAATGGTTCATTAGCAAGGACTGAGACAGCGAAGCACACATTGAAGTGTTTCTGTAGACTAACTTTTGCAAAAGACGAGACTTGGAGGATTTTTCACCTCTGAAAGTAAAGGCTGCAGCGTGTTTCAGGTTGAACTCCAGGCTTTGCAAGTGCAATATCAGAACAGTTCTTGGTAATATGCTAGTAGTCTGAAAGAAAGGGCAATCTCTCAAACAAAACCCCCGTTGCCTGTCATTGCAGGATTTCTTTCTGGAGTGATATCTTCAGATAGTTCAAATATTGGATGCTGCAACTCTGTGCTTGGTTAGTAGGCAACAAGGGACCTATTGAATTGGCAAGAGATTTTTCTAATGAGTTCTGTTTGGTTTGGATCATACGAAGCCAATCAGAGTTAGACAGGAGAGATGACATTATGCCTAAGCCTTGTTATTAAGGGTAAAATGAGATTAAATGGACTATTGAGACTTTAATTTCCAGCCCTTTCCACCCTGCTTCCTGAAAAGAAAAGGTGCATGTGGCTTAAATTTGAAATTCTTGATGGAAAGAAAAGTGATCTGTGCAGAAATTCTAGCATCAAGGGTTTGCTGACTTCATAAAAACACTAAACAAGTTGTTGCCAAACCACTTTAATTCTGTGGGGATAGAGGCATGTTCTCAAATCCAAACAGCTCAACATTATCTGCAGTGCTAGCAAGGTGACAAGTGATGGGAGCAACAGCTTCAACCTGCTGTATTGGGGCTGTGCTAACGAAGAACACTGCTGCTGCAGGACCCCGGCATCATTTCAGAATTTTTACAGAGCGCTCTGTAATACCATATCACTTCAGAACATTTTCATGCTCCTTATTAGTCCAAATGAAAAGAGTGGGCTTTAGCTGGTTTGTTCCTCTCCCTCCTAGTGATAGTTTGGTTTAGTCCTTTGGTAGTTTAGTCCTTTGGTTTCTGTCATTTGGGGCATTCGGAGCATTTTGGCCTTTCTCACGTGTTAGTTCCACCTGTTTTGGGCAGGTATATCATGGCAGAGCAGAAGTGGTTAAAAGTCTACTGGTATGTACCAGGTTTTAGATTAATGCTGTTTTGATAGTATTGGCTCACTAAAGAAGAATATTAGAAGGGTCAGTTATGTCAGCTGCAATTTCTAATGTCACTTCAGTCTGAAGAGAGTGCATGGAGACATGAGGCACCAAGAGCAGTTAGTGTTTACCGTGAGGAATCGTATTTATGGTACAGTCTTAATTCTCAAGATCGTATGTTTTGTCAGCCTTGTGAAATACTCATATACACCTTCACACAGAGAGGTTTTAACTGCTACAGGGAGGGTTTGCATCAAGATTTGTCCTACATTTCTTTATCTGTACGAGGTGTCTCTGGCTGAAGCTGAGGAGTGCTGCTCTAGAGCAGCGCACCTGGTCATTCTGCACGCCAAAAGATCCACGTGCAGGAGGACAGCCCGTGTTCTAGGCTGGTGGGTCCTGTGCTGTGCCTGCTGTGTCCCTTGAGCTGCTCTTCTGTGAAGTCTTTGCTAAGCAGGAAATGGATGAAATAAAACACTGCAATTTATATTTGTCAAATATCAGGAGAAAACTGAGGAAATTCAGAAGGCCCTAATAAAATTTAAATTCTAAGGTGGTACCTTTAACTTGGTTTCACTAGGAAAGTTAAAAAGAAAAACCACGATGGACCCTTTGGTAGCAAGACGTAAAGTGGGCTAATGCAGAAGAATGCAGGTAAAGAGGTACCATTTGTACAAATACCGTATTGAATCAATTTTATCTTCATACGGGAAAGACATGAGCATTTCTATAGGCACCTCTTTGTACCATAGGGCCCATAAAACCCAGTAAGAGTATGAAAACATAAACTGCGGATAATAGTGTAAAACATGACAGCAGTATTTATATGGCAGTGTACTAGGTCTTGCTTCGAATAGTGTGCCCAGGGACACATCCTTTGCCAAGCCCTGAGGTGCAAGGTGGAAAAAAAATGGATCCAAGTGGAAAGGAGAATGTCTCTGTTGCTACTGGTTTCACAGTTAACTGCTCCTGGACAGAGCAGAGATACACTGAGCCTCTGGAGACGTCCCCCAGTGTGTAACTGCAGAACCAGTGCAGGGCTGTAGTACCCTGGCAGGAGGGCGAGCATTTGCAGAACCCCCCAGGCCTGCAGTGGTGGGATGGTTCATCTGCTGAGATACATATTTATTTACATAAATATAGCAAATACATATTTATATTTTTATATATATATAAATACAT
>NW_010393574.1:69640-69985 GCF_000710305.1 Buceros rhinoceros silvestris | reverse complement strand
CTGCCCACGACAGCACTACGGACTCGAACGGAGAAGTTCAGCACTGAACAGCACGCACAGGACGACCGCTGCCCTCCAGCCTCACAGTCGCCTTTTTCTTTTATTCCTTAAATCCCCAAACTCAAAACGAATGTACGGGCGGACGGACAAAGGTGGTGGGGAGGGAGCCTGCCCGATGGCTCTGGCTCTCTGGCGGGGGGGGCGTGTGATGATTTGTTCGCATTCTCTGCTGGCGAAAAAGAAGAAGTTTGGCATCTCTGTGCGTACGAAGGCGCCCACGCTGGCACACCGCGGGCCCGCTCACTCGAGCACGGACTGAGGTATCTGGGGATGCAGCGTTCAACT
>NW_010393574.1:69042-69460 GCF_000710305.1 Buceros rhinoceros silvestris | reverse complement strand
ACTGCAGAGCCCAGCGGAAAGCGGAGGGGACGGAACTCCTATCTGTATCTCCAAGGGGCTGCATGAATGTTGTCACCGAATTGGGCTGAAACGTGTCACCAACGCTCTGAACTGGCAGCTGCAGAACGTGCAGAGTCTTACGGAGCAGAGAGGAGAGAAGGGCTATTTTTTAAATTTCGTTTTAATTAAAGAAGATATTTTACTCTGAGATACTGAATACAGAATCTTCTTTCGATAGCAGTAACACTCAAAAAGAGATTTCAGAAAGGATGAAAATTTGGTTCCCTGCTCCACTTGGAAATGACCTTTAGCTGACGACAGCAACGGCCGCGCGTTGGGGGAACGAGCTCCGCTCTGCCCTGCAACGCTGCCGCGACCTGTCTGCCGGCTCCTGCCCAACGGCTGGAGCGCCACTCGT
>NW_010393574.1:68465-68936 GCF_000710305.1 Buceros rhinoceros silvestris | reverse complement strand
CAGCCTGCCTGCCGGCTCCTGCCAAACGGCGGGAGCTGCTTTCGCTGCCGGGGCCAGGCTGGGCACGACACGAAGCCCGTGTGCGCGGCTCTGACGTGGCTGTCACCATACAGATAGGAGAGTTCCCCTGAGCTCCGGTTCCCCCGACACGGCAACCTGCGAACACAAACCCACCCCCGAGGCAGCCCTGGCCGCGGGCTTCCCCACCCAACAGAGCGCTTCTTTGGCTACCCAAGAGCCACCCTCCGCATGGCCTCCAGACACACCACGACTCGTACGGGTGACCACTCGGCATATTTGTGACCCCTACAAAAAATATAATTACATGTATCATGATAAAGCAATCTGTCATCTAAAAATCATCCTTATTATACACTATACAAGCTATTTTACAGTCATTTAATAAATTGCTTTTAAAGCTGCAGTAGCCCTTCCCTTTTTCTCTCAGATCAGCGAATATACCGATTATAC
>NW_010393574.1:68059-68288 GCF_000710305.1 Buceros rhinoceros silvestris | reverse complement strand
ACTATAACTAAATATAAAAATATATTAGGTTTTGCATTTCATCAGATGATCTTTCTCATTTCTATTACACAAATAATCTGGCCACTTTCAGTAAAAATCAGATTTTAGAGTGGCTAAGTACTGAAATTTTGAGATACAGAAAATCGTTAAGGTGCACGTAGAAAAGGCTACTACAGCTTCTAATCGGTTTAAAACATCGGTATCAATGGCAACACGGAGAAATTCACAA
>NW_010393574.1:67618-67891 GCF_000710305.1 Buceros rhinoceros silvestris | reverse complement strand
ATTCAGAAGACCTATGTGGAAATCTTATGGCACGCCAGGAATCCCGCGGGAAGGGACGCAGCCGTACAGCGACAACGTTGGACAGGACGACGCGAAGACCACGCAATCACAGCGGTGCTTTCCTGCTGCCCAGGAAAGGGGACGGAGCAGCCGGCGGAGGGGGAAGGTGGGTCTCTCGGGAGCGCCGGGGCGACGCCAGTGCGGCCGCTCTGCTTCGCTGCCCGCCCGGCGGCCAGCAGCTCACCCAGGCCAAGGTCTCTGGCGACGGTGCAG
>NW_010393574.1:66859-67203 GCF_000710305.1 Buceros rhinoceros silvestris | reverse complement strand
CAGGCTTTTTTTTTTTTTTCAATATATAAAATAACCTGCTCATTTTTGCCCAGTTAGGACCGGGTTGATTTTCTTTGAATCTGCATATCCAGCGCTTTTGCACATATACCAAAAGTATGAGTTTCGTTATCCGCTGGCGGCATCGCTTTTGCGCCTCAAGTCAATGGCGTTTTTCCGTAGGTACTCGTACGACGAGAGATTTGGGTGGATAGAAAATTCCACACAGAAGTAAACTTTTCTTAAGCTCTGCATATTTTCCTGAAAATTTCCTGATGGGCAGTCAGGACTGATCTTGGCATCACCACAGCCCGTGACTCTCGTAGTTATGGCTGGTGCATCATATG
>NW_010393574.1:66094-66524 GCF_000710305.1 Buceros rhinoceros silvestris | reverse complement strand
CCCACCCTGCCCCTTAAAAAAAGCCTCGTTTCTATGGTCGCTTGGACAGTTCGAAGCTCTCGGGTTAGAAGAGCCCAACCCGTGTGCCCACGAGCGTACTCGAGGATTACTGTCTAGAGGTCATTTAGGAAAGCTACGAGCTGCCCCGCCTTACAAAACCAGCTGTACAATAGGCATCTTGAAGTATTACAAAAAAATTATGTAAGAAAAAATGAACAAGCCTAGTTCATGTATATAAAGTTAAAGGAAATGGCTAAAACCAGACAGTAATAGCTATAAAAGGCACAACTTCCCTTTTCTGATATACACTTGTAAACTTTCTTCAGGTTACATGCATAAACCAAAACGCTACCTTAACTTTTTAAAAAAAAAAAAAATCCAAACACGTTACTAATTAAAAAAAAAAAAAAAAAAGCCAAAAAAATTTTCC
>NW_010393574.1:63547-66012 GCF_000710305.1 Buceros rhinoceros silvestris | reverse complement strand
AATAAAAAAAAAAAAAAAAAAGCCTAGAAAATTGTCTCCAGCCAACTGCAGAAATGAATGAGCAGAACGTCTGTGACACGGCCTCCGATCTCGTCACCGGTGGTTTGGATGCATCCGGGCATGTTGCACGAGGGGGGAGAGAGAATTTCTGACAAGTGAGGTTTATTTTCCTTTCCTTTCTCCCCGTTTTTTTACCAAGTGTGAGAAATCCGCTGCTCCCACCGCCTAACCCTTGGCCCTCTGTAAACCACATGTAGTGCATAATTACAAAAGGAACACGCTGCAAGGACAAAAGTAACAAGTTCTGTAGGTTTTTTCTTTACAAAAAAAGCTATCGTGACGTTTTCTTAAGGCAACCCTTTGTGTTAAGGCAGTCACTTCTGATGAAACAAGAGCTTCTTGATATTCCCGTTGGAGTATTTTGGTATCTGATTGCTGATGATTTCTGCCAACATCTCTGGGAACTCAATACTCATGGATTTATCCAAAAATGTCTGGAAGCAAAAGCTCAGAAGATTCTCAACCACCTGCGAGTGACAAAGCAAAAGCATTAAGAATTACTGTCATGGCAAGACACAAGGAGTTACTCACCAGCACCCTCCTCCTGGTGAAGCCCTGCCCTGCTGCCAGGCCCCTCCTGACATTTGTCCCTTTAAATAAAAGGACAGATACTGTCACACCCCCAAAGGGATTTCTCTGGAAGGTCTGCAGCAATCATTTGAGAACTTACATCATGCATAGAGTCCAACAGCTTAGTCAGTTGATAAAATCGCTGCCAGTTCTGGCTCGAGTTCCCTTCTCTCTTCACTATGGCCTTTCCCAGCTCTTTAATGTACGTCATACGAATTTCTTCAAACAAAGATTGACTCTTCAGGCCTTCCTTGGGAACTGCAACACGGATACAAACCTTTAAGTCATTATACGTCGAAGAACTGGGTCGTTATTTAAGTTCTCTTACATTAGTTATGCAAAAATGACCAAAAGAAAAGGATTTGGACTTAAAGAAATGGAAGCTGAGAGACAAGGCTAGAGAGTGGAAACCGAGAGAGATGACTAGTTGAAGAAATAGCAGAGGACTGCTGGCAAAATAAAAATAAAACACCCCAAAGGTACCCAAGAGGAAATAGAGGGAAGGGATCCAGACCACGGAGGCAACAGCACTAAGTCCTTCAAGTGCCTTTCTGAGGCATCACCAGGGCTGGAGCTCCCGCATTCTCAGTGTCTGGGGAAATGTGACATTGGAAAGACTCCGTAAAAACTCCGTGTGCTGAGGGAAGAGCAAGGGCAGGGTCACAGGGTGGCTTGGCTCAGAAGGGATCTTGAAAGATCATCTAGTTCCAAGCCTCCTGACATGGATCGAATAACGTGTCTGAGCAAGGCAGTAACGGAGAGACTGGACAACAAACTGGTCCCCCCAGCCAGGGAGGATTCGGGTCTCAGCAGAGCTACTTGGAACAGGGATGGGACACATCAGTAAGGCCGGGCAGACGAGGACCTCTGGATTAGAAACCCCAAGTATGGGGCCCGAGGCTGTATTCGGCCTCAAATCCTGTGCCTACTCCAAGAACTAGTTCAACCAGTCAGGACCAATCAAGCATATGGACTCTGGTGGTCCTTAAGAAGCTTGATTTGAAGCCTTTGATTACCTTGGTGAAGTGAATGGAAAGAGCTGAAGACAGAGAAGAGAGAGTTGAGACAAAGCTGACTGAAAGCGAGAGGGGAGGAAAGAGGCTGCTAAAACACACTTCCTTCCTCAAAAAATCCAACCCTCGCTACCCCATCAGCATCTGTGAGATGTGGAAGCATCTTGTCTCCCTTGTCTACAGAGGAGATGACAACATGTCAACTGTTGCTTCAGTGATTTGAATGGAAAAGGTCTGTGAGCTACATCTATGTGTGAGCTACGTGTCTGGACCCGCACGGGATTCCTGTCTTACTCCTCCTCCTCTTCTCTTGGAAAACTTACACAGAAACACAATAAACATAAATCAAGATTGTGAAGTCACGGATTAAAAAGCTGTATGAATTTCAGCTATTCAATTCGCAGAAGTTCCACAATGTTCCACTCACACAATGTACGTACTCGAGAAGAACTATGCAAAGAAATTGTGACTAGAACAAAGAGGCCTTCTGCTGGCTAACACCACTGCCTGCACACTTCACTCGTGAACCGGCTTCATTCTACGAGCGTTGCCTCTTCTCACCATTTCCTTTAAGGAAATTTCCCATTCCTCCAAGGAAAGTTGGCCTACGCCACGTCCAGAACACTTGAGGAATTTTCAGAAGACATTTCAGAAACTGCTTTAGATCTGCAGTTTTGGGGAAGTTTCAAGTTCCTACAAAGCCCCCGGCAGTGTGGAGCTGAAAGATTCCTCTGAAAAGAGCCCTTGTCCCGGTTCTGGCCTTGGCAGGCGAGGCTGTGCTGGTCCTTGCCAGGCTGCTCAGGAGCTGGTCATGGGAGGGCA
>NW_010393574.1:40165-63437 GCF_000710305.1 Buceros rhinoceros silvestris | reverse complement strand
CTGGTCAGGGCAGCAAGGGGCCCCCGAGCCCTCTGCTGCCCACAGCCACCACCGGGGCTCTACAGTCCCCACAGCGCTGGGTTACACCATCCTCCTGCTCTCATTCAGGAAAAGCCCAGAGCTACCACGTTCTCCGTTGTTTCTAAGAACTCACACTCCTGGCCACTGAAGTATTAAAGTTAAGGAATGTTTGAGCCTTCGGTGTAATAACTCTAAAATTTTTAAAACTCTGGATCTTTAACCTATGCTGAAAAACCCTGGCTTGCACTGCTGCTCTCACTGACCGTTTCAAAGCCTGTTGGTGTACCTGTCCCTACACCAAACCCAACCCATCTCCCGTCAGGCAGCAGCAGCAAAGGCTCCAGGAAAGCCCAGATGCCGCTTCCTCAGCCCCGTGGGCAGCGGTGTGAGGCCAGGGGACAGGATTTCCCCAGGACACCCAGGGACTCGCTGTGACACTCAGCCAGAGCGAGCAGTGCCCGACACACACACACACACACACACACTCCCCACTGCTGTGGGTTTGTGTTGGGGTATTTCTGTGCCCCCAGAAGGACTATCCGGCACTGACACTGCATGCAGCACAGACCACAGAATTCTACTCAGCTGCGACTTGTGTAACCACGGCACATTCTACCCAAGCAACCCCCCATCCTGCAGCGGATGGGATATTCGGTAGATTCGCTCGCGTTAGGATATCACATGAACTAATCGTGGGCAGCGGTGTGAGGCCAGGGGACAGGATTTCCCCAGGACACCCAGGGACTCGCTGTGACACTCAGCCAGAGCGAGCAGTGCCCGACACACACACACACACACACACACTCCCCACTGCTGTGGGTTTGTGTTGGGGTATTTCTGTGCCCCCAGAAGGACTATCCGGCACTGACACTGCATGCAGCACAGACCACAGAATTCTACTCAGCTGCGACTTGTGTAACCACGGCACATTCTACCCAAGCAACCCCCCATCCTGCAGCGGATGGGATATTCGGTAGATTCGCTCGCGTTAGGATATCACATGAACTAATTGACAGTATCTGCTGTAAAGCTGCTGTATCCTTTTTAGATGCAAATGCAAAAAGCTGCAGTTGTAACAATTTTTAAGTAAGTTCCAGGGGAGTTTGATAACATTTTGGGGTAAGCTGCTTCACTGGGTCAGAACTTCCTCACAGGCAGTGGTGGGTTTCTGTTTGTTTGGGGTTTTGTCGTTTTATTTGAGCTTTTGGGTTAGAGAGGTTTGTTCCTATTTTTTTTTTTTTAAAGTATTTTATGTGCACAAAGTCATAGCTTAGCCCATTTCTTCGGGTCCCAAACATCTCAGCCAGTCTGTGATTTACATATACATTTGAAGAATTTTAAATTGCAGTTTCGAGCAAGGCCCCTCTGTTGGACTGCAGAACATTTGGACACAACCCATAACATCCAAGCATAAACACAGATGAAATTGAATCCCAGTATAAGCCAAGGTTAAGATCTGGTTATGAGATCGGATGGTTACCAGTTCCTCCAAATTCTGCTAAATTCCAATTCCAGTTCTGCTAAAAGCAGAATTCCCTTCCCTAAGCCCATACAGTCAGGTGTTAGGCAGAACATTTTGACTTTTATTTACTATCAAGTACCCAAATCCCATTTTAAAGCGCACACACACACTCATGGTACTGGCACGTTCCACCGACGTGGTTCACAGAGGTATTAAACGGTTCACCTACTTGTGGAGAGGAGAAGCAACGTTTTCATGCAGAGATACTCCTCATATGAGACTTGAAGCCGGGACAGCTCTCGGGCAACCATAAGCATATGTTTGCACTGTTCATACATACAGGGGAGATTCATCCTCTGCCTGAGAAAAAAGAGTATGGAAATTAGTTACGTGCCTGCTACCCAAAAAATGTACATCTCAGTCTCTCCACGACTCATCGGAGAGCAGCGGAGGTTGTAGAGGCAGATGACAAGCTCGAACACGATCTGTCCCACAGCAAAACTATCTCTGGTTTTCTCCAGTGAACCCGCTCAGGGCGACTGCCCTCGTCACCACGTACAAATGCTGGCCTAGACCCGCCGCATGCGGGCAGTGTGACGTACGAAACCCCGGTCTTTACCAAGGACTGGTCAGTAAACTCTGTTATCAACAGACAACACAGAACAGTTCACCACAAACTTGATAAAAAAATCAAGTTCAGGCACTGTCTGACGAACTTCTTGGAAGTCTGGCAGTCCCAAAGTATTGAGTCTGTGTAAAGAAACATGATGGCACACTACGAGAGGAGATTTCTCCAATTTTTTCAACACCTTTGAGAAGTCCACCTAAATTAACTCATATTTGTACCAGTGATAGCATTAACTTGCCATAACTTCCTGATTTTCAAAGTGACTTTATACTCTTTGTATTCTGTTTACGTTCTTAAAAAGAAGCCCAGTACTGCCATTAAATTTTGTTCCCTTCACGTGGCAATGACAAGGTTTGTAACCATAAGTGATGCGTTGACAACCAAAGGAGGCTCTTGGACACCACTCACTTGGAATCGGAATGACAAACGTTACATACTTAGAAATTTTTATCTTTTTTTTTTTTTCTGGCTTACTGAAACCCTTACTGAAACCCTGTCACGCCAGGAACTCCTCCTTTTATTTCGTACCCCATCTGATGCAGTGATCCTCTTTATAGGTGCTTTTAGAGCTGGTTCCTGAGAACACCGCAGCACTGCAGCTTTGGGGGGGGAAATAATCAGAACAGAGTCAGGCTGAAGAAGCTACGAGGGATTTACGCTCTTGTAGAGGAAAAGATAGGCACAATAGTACTTTTCAAAAGCAGTGACCACACAGTCCCGCTGCAATGAGGCCAGCTATTTATTTTCATTAGTAGGTGTCACCTTTTCTAAGACATCAGCTATGAAAATGTTACAACCAAAGACACAGATAAAACTGAATCCCAGTATAAGCCAAGGGTAAGATCTGCTTATGAGACCGGATGGTTACTAGTTCCTCCAAAGCTGCAATCACTTTTCAGTCCTCCCTTCCTTAGCCCTGAAGATCTACACCCTGTCCCTTCTCCAGCATTCCCAGACACCCTGAGTGAAAGCAGGACACACACTCGCCTTTTTCAAGGTGCGAAACCCTGAGAGTAATGGGAATTCAGGTGGGTTTTCAAAGACAGAAAGAGATAGAAGCTACTGAAACTCTATTAAACCAAATCTAGTCTAAATCCCCAGCATTTCCACACACTGGCCAAGTCATGCCGCACGCGACAGGACGATGGGATGGCACTGCCTGACCCACAGACGGCACATCCACAGCCTAGTCACACTGGCACTCTGTTCAGACTTCAGCAATCAAGGGGTAGCAGCGAGCACACGAAGCGCACACGGATGTTTCTCAGGGCACTTGACACAAAGCCACTACTCGGCCAGTTGGCAGATTTTCTCCTAACCCCGCTGGGCATCTTAAGGCATCAAAGGGCATCTTAAGAGATTTCAAATTGAGCAATTTAAAGACAGTCCATCACAGGGCTCAGCAATTCTCCTCATGTACAACTGTTACCATTTCTGGGCAGAAGGTTAAAATAAACATTATGAAACGGGTCGGGCTGTCATTTAGTTCTATCTGCTGTAAATGCCATCACGCCGCCAGTCTGAGAAGCACCATGAAGACACGCAGATTTTTGATAATATCAAGGCTCTGCATGTTGCAGCCCTCAAAAAGCAAGAGGGAAGCAGAGCCCCCTCCCTTCGGAGGAGGCAGAGGGCACCGACGAGCTCTGCACTCTGCCCTGGCAGGCAGCAGATCCAGGCTGTGTTGGACAACGGGGAAGCTGGTTCACAGGATAGTCCTTATTGCTGGAAGAGGTCCCAGCCTTTGCCCCCACAGAGGTCCTGGCCAGAGGGTATCAGATGGGTGGAGGCACAGACCAAAGACTCAGCGAGGAGCTGGGCCTTTGGGGCTCTCTGTTCACTCCCTGCCCAGTTCCACTGGTGCCCTCCCTGCAGAGGGCATTTAGTAACTCTCTGAACTAAGCTACCCACACATCAACCAGGCAGCATACTGGAGGCGCTATACTTCGCCCATTAAATAGAGACTGTACTTAGCCATAACCTCACACAGGCTTCGCTTCCTTCTCAGCAGAAGCTCTCCACTGAACACACTGCCTTCCTGGAGGCTCTGAGCACAGCTCCGGTGTTAGCCAGGGCTGGTGGTCCCGGGAAGATGTAAGGTCTGGCAGCTGCCTGTATCCCACGTGAGCTCAGAGCTGCTGCAGGCAGCGCAGAGCTGAGACCCGGGGGGAGCAGCAGGGAGCTCCCCAGTGACAGAGGGCAATTGCAGCTGCTCGATGCCTTTGCAGTTCTTGCTAGTCAAGTGAGCCCTGAACAGCCGACTGACGGCATTCCACCACTTGTGAAGTGATCCTGCTTTAGTGGTCGGAAATCTAGTCCCACTTGCATCTCCTGCTTGTTCTACAGGTAACACTCCTCTGCTTTTGTCACCAGCTACCTCTGCAAAGAGCAAGAGCTGTACGTTCTGCCCCAGTGCAAGCCCTGGGACCGTCCGCAGGATGTATGAGTGTGCTCTGTCTGGGATGCACGCTGATGACAAAAGCAGGGGATGATCTTTAACACCGCTGTGAGTCACTCAGCCCAGCTACATCTACAAAAGAATAAAAATCATCAACAAGATGCTACTATTTGGAAAACCAGATGATACTGGCTCCACGGAATTGGTTACAAAAGAAAATTTGGAAAAAAGTTTGGAGGAAAAGAACTGATAAAACATGGCTTATGAAACCGTGATCACTGGTGATTCTTCCTGCCCAGTAACACCAATGCAGACACTGCGTGGCACGTCATGTTACCGGAACAAACACGACGAAGGAGCTGGCCGCAGACCTAAGAAGAGCAAAGAGCTCAGATGAGGATTGGGCAAGCGGAGCCCACATCCTAGGAGGCAGGACTTGTCTCCAGCCAGGCAGCAAGTCAATGGTGTTTGCTACGGGGTGAACACGAGTGTGCACTCGCTGCTGCTGCTCACGCTCACGTCACAGGCACTGTGACGGAACTGGAGACCTAAAGCCAACACAGCAACAGTGCCAGGTCCAACAAGAGGTGGGTTTGAATCCCCAGCTGTCATACCACACTACAAAACCACAGGTTTACACAACCTCCAAACACCAGATGATGGTCTCCAGCCTACGACTGATTAAGCTGCCCAACTTTTCAACAACTCAAATGGAGGGTTTTTTGCTCGTGTTTGTATCTGTATAAGAAGATACTCATTTAGTATATTATACGGCCAGCTGATACAGACATTACGCCATGGGAAAAAAGAAGGCATTCTTCTAAAATGTAAAGCTTGCCCAATACTGACATGCTAATCCACTGAAGTATGGATTTCACCCAAAAATGAAGTACAGGAATATAATCTAAAGTATTTTCCAAAGCCTTAAAATAACCTAAAATACATTTCTGCCCCTCCCTTGATGAAGGGCTGTGGAAGCCTCCCCTCTCCCCCTGCCTGCCTGGAGATGAAGACCCGTCTGCAGCTGCTCTGCGTTTCTCCCTGTGCAGAGACCCAGCTGGGGAAGGCAGTCCCAGTTGGACACACTGGTGTGCCTGTGCCAGGCAGAGGGAATGGAGCTGGGAACGGGGTCAGGCAGTAACTGTCACCCAACAGATTCCCAGCCATAAGGGAGCACCAGCTGTTTCCCCTCCTCCTGCCCAGCTTTACCAGCAGCAGTTCGCCAGCGTGGGAGCCCTGGGCTGAGGGAGCACCACCGACCTCCCTGCCTCATGGGTGAGTGCCTGTCACACTGTGTGGGTCACC
Organism: Buceros rhinoceros silvestris; assembly: GCF_000710305.1. Lineage (NCBI taxonomy): Eukaryota > Metazoa > Chordata > Aves > Bucerotiformes > Bucerotidae > Buceros > Buceros rhinoceros. The sequence continues at coordinate 57,623 of NW_010393574.1, read as the reverse complement.
CCAGCACTGGCTGCTTTCACTTCAAGCCCTGGATCAGCTGCAAGAGCCAGGAGTTCAGAAACACCACGGGAGCAGGAAGAAGGATGAAGTGACCTGTACCCTTGCAGAAATGACAGCTGGACCTTCAGATCTTTCCCTCTTTTGGTTTTGTGGATTGGGATGAAGACACAAATGCCACATGTATGGATGGTGACCCTTTTCTGCACTCAAATACCATGAGAAATAATTTATTTTCATGCCACTGCAACTTCATTACCCACCCCATCAGACGTATCAACTTTGGATATCCAATAGGTGATGAACATTATTCAAACAGATCGGATGATTTTCCTTATGGTTTTGTTTCCCCCTAAATAAATGATAGGAGTACAGACATAAAAATGGAATATTCGATGAATATTCAATTTTAGGAGACGACTGGTCAAATGACCAGGTTGCCAACGTAAGACAGAGTTAATTCTCTTTCCCACCCCAGACTGCATTGATGATACTCAGAAAATTCAGTTAGGGAGGAATCTGCCACGGCACTGATGAATAGTGGCATCCAGCACTACCACAGTCCAAGCTACCTGAGCACTAAGCAAAACAACTCCACTGACTTCTGGGAAGCTTTTGTGCGTTCATGGTAAGGTCTTTATGAATGCTAAGGGTCTGTTAGCTGACAGTGAAGCATCACAAACCTCTTACAGGGTTAGAAGGGTTCTTTGCGTGGAGCAGTTACACAGAGCCATCTAAAAACTGCCGACATGAGCTAGTGCACCCTGCTACTCCCTGTAAGTCAATAGTAACAGCACAGGAATAACACTGGAAAGGGCTGGCACAAGGATCAAGCACCTGATGTTGCCCAAGTGCTTGAGCAGATACATGAAACTGCAGAAAGTCTTATTATCCCTCAAAAGAATTCAACCTAAAAAAATACTTTGCGGTTATGTCCATTGAAATCGTCGGGCTTGGAGAGCCCTTTGAAGACAGAGCTTCTCTCCTGAAGCTGCAGCCACTGAATTCTACCCAGTATGAGGGCAAGTCTTTAAAGGTCAGAAACCAAATAAAGTGAAGTGTTTCTAGAAACCACATAAAACTGCTGGAATGAAGACACGAGGCTCTATAAAGACATAATGTGATTTTAAGATGCTTGTCTGTTCCATTTCTTGATTTACATTGTAGGTAATTCCAGCTATACTTCTCTTATAACCCTCCTGTGGGTCAACTGGTTATTAGTACGCCAAGGAATTTTTGGGGTGAAAAATAAGCTAAATGTCTTTTAAAAAAAATCATACTGTGGAAATTGGAATAGGTGTCATTCCACATACACAGTGAGATGTCTATCATGTGTAACATGACACAGACAGCTTTGTTTGATGGGAAAACTCAAATTAGGCAACAGAATTCAACCCCATCCACCAGACAGGCAAACACCCACCCCAGTGAGTGTTTGCCACTGTTCTGTCAGGCTGAACTGACACAAGGCTGCACAGGGGGCTCAGGCGAAGCCTGGACGTTTCTGCCAACTCCTCACCTTGTTTATGCTTCCACCTAAGAAAAACAAGTCCTTCAGAATCTAAAGGCTGCGGCTCGACGAGACGGGAGAGCTCCTGGAATTACTGAGCCTAACACAGTACAGGTAAGGACATAATGTTGCTCTCGTCCTCCCCTGAAATACCACTTTGAAACTGCCATTTACAGACAGGAAGCCAGAACCAGTTCTTAGTCACAAATGAAAAACCTTCCTACAAGGAACAGACCTGTAGAAATGCCATTTGCGGGTCTCAAAAATTACAAGTCTGAACAACTTATTCCTCTTTATCTGCGTGCAGGAATCTGAAACCACCAAACAGGAGCCAAAAATCCGAGGCAGACAGCTTCAGCTGACTGCAAAACCAGCCTTGATCCAGGATTTCCAACGACCAAACGGAGGTTCTGATTGTTACACACACACCATCTTCATGGAACTGCAGAGAGCGAAATCAAGCTTTAAAATCTACGAGGAAAACTCACTTTATCCCTATGAATCCAGACAATTCACTGTAATGTTATTAAACGTTACGACTGGGTTTAGACTGATGAACTAATGGAGTTGTTTTGACCTTTAGAGGATGCTGTTTCCCCTATGGATTTTACAAAGGTTAACAGCTGTTAATAAATACCAGACTCTTACATCAACTGCACCAACTTCCTACTCTACCAGGTTCCCAGCACACCTAAACCATCCAGCCAGAGCTTTAGGGGTGGTGGGGGGATGGAGTCGTCGGGGTGGAAGATCACACCAAGACCAGCGTTGAATAAAGCCCCGCACAGTCTCTGGGGGACGTCCCGCACCCCAGCGCTCCCTTTTGGACGGGGGATCAAGCACCGAGAGCGGACACCTCTCAGCAGTACAATCCAAGAGCGTTTTTTCCTGGCTGTCCACAATACCTTTTGTCCTACCCAGCGTTTTAGCACCACCAAAGGCTCCCCGAGGGCGCTGCCCCTCCGCCTCCCCCGCGGTGCTGCGCTGCAGAAGCTTCCTACAGCTCAGGTGGTGGTTTTATGTATTATTCAGCGTTTGTCCTGCTGACCTCGGAGGCGGCTGTATTTTATTGATGAATGGTACATAAAAAGTTATGGCCAGAGAGTTTTATGGGTGACGTGTAGCACCAGGAGAAGAAACTGCAGTTCTCTCTGTCTACATATTTTACTGAAAACAGATGCCATTTTGATAAGCAGCTTCGGTACCAAAACTGTAACTGGAGTGAACTTGAGAATTCATATTTACTCTAACAGGGCAGCCCTGCAGTTACGGCGGGTTTTGAGTACCCGCACGTACGTGGCTGTAAAGCTCTGGAGGTTTGACCCACTGAGATAAAACAGCAGGAGACCTCTGACTTACAGCACATTATTACACTTATTAATGACAACATCAATTATTTCAGTTCCACCACACAGAGACTATTTTACTCCAGAGGCACATTTTAAGAACTTTCATAAACACAAATGCAAGATGGCCCCTCACCTATCATCTGCTCCTCACCAGTTTTGGAAAATTATTATCATTGAGAAATGATTACAGTTTATAAAAGCTTGGGCAAACATTTACATTGAAAAAATAAAGGGAATAAACAAACATGGAAAAGAAGTAGTCTGAAATGGAGACGGTTAATCTCACAGAAAATGTAACTTTCTTTTTTTTAAACAGAGGAGAAGTTTGGGAGCTCTGGTTCTGAAGTGCAACAGGAACAAAACCATTACGACTACTGCCTCAGAGCTTGCCAAAGGGATTGGTAGTGGCTCCGTTTTAAAGACAGGAAAACAGAGACATGAATAACACCGTGTCACTTGCAACACTTTTTAAATTACTGTCAGTGAACCTGTGAGGCTGAAGAAGTTTGTTGGCTGTTTGTGTCAAAGGCCCTCTGTAATCATATTTATCGGTCTTGGTCACCACACCTGGACTATGGCACTCCATGAACAAAATCCAGAGTGACAGCATCACCGTAACTGGGCTCTGCAGGGGGGTGAACTGAGTTTGGATGGCTCTGGCCAACAGCCTTGAAGACTCACAGCCACAGGGTATTTTCAGCAACTAATTCGAAGGACAGACACAATGCCTCGATGGGCTCTATCAACATCCCCAGCAGCGCTGGGGTTCCGAGACCCAAAGCCCCCTGGGCAGGTTCGTCACCGCCTGCAGAGACCCCCTGCCCCTGCTGCAGAAGTGGCTTCTCAAACCCCAGCTGAAGGACACGGCTGCTAAAACGGCTTCAAAGCAAACGGCAGCAGCATCTGGCAGACCAGACAAGTTCTTCCACTTGTAACCTTGTCTTTTCAGCCAGGTTTTAATCAGGCTCAGCTATAAACCTCTGACTGACCAGCAGCTCTGTGAAACGGCTAGGACCATACTATCACTTCTGTACGACAAACACGCAGAACGTCATGCGATTTGGCAAATTGTTCTCTCCATCCCAGATGTATTTTTAGCTTTGACTGTGTTGGCTCTGATAAAATGAATGATTACAGTGAAGGGTGCAGGAACAGTCACAATATGGAACTTTTCAGTACAAACACCTCCCACAAAACTTCTTGGTATAAATACAGTTAATATCTAAAATACGATCCTTTCATTTGTCGTATTCAAAAAGGCTCAGCTCTCTGCTGAAAGAAAAACAAGTTGCAAATGACAGACTGATGTACGATTGCTGCAAGAACTTGCTACCCAGTGATTCAGCCCTCAGAACCCAGCAGCGCCGCGTGGAGTCGAGCACCAGCCCGAGAAACCTGGAACATGACTCACGTCCTACTTACTCGTTAATGATCAGATCTGGAGCAAAGCACAGGAGGTTTCCATTGGATTGTTTGTATGATCTCCATCCCAAAGCAAAAGCCATTAGGAACATCCACGAGTACTGCAGGAGGGTCATTTGGTCATCCAGGTGGAGGTTTCGGAAACCTGGAAAAATAAGAATTGAGGTGTGACCGTTATCGGCTGCAAAAAAACAGGAAAACACTCCCCGAACTTGGAAAAGGAGCCCGGTCATCAGCAGCACAGCTTCTGCATTATCAGCTCGAGGCTGTAACTGGGACGAATGGGCCTGAAATAACAACAGCATTTCTTGCCACACTATGGTCATCTGATTAAAATACTCAAGTATTTTACATTGGATTTTTGGTGGAAGAAGAAAAGAAATTAGAACAGCGAGAGGTTTCTTATGAGAAAGTTCTTGCTGGATGAAAAAAAAAACACTTTAGAATGTGTGCAAAACTTCAACCCCTTTTCCAGCCTCTGAAGTTCCACTCAGATCCTCAGAATGCCACTGAGAAACCCTTTGTCTATGCAAAAACGTTGCCTAAGTGGACCTGAACGTTTGTAACCCTTCGACTCCAGTTACTCCTTCGGGACAATATGGCTATGCACGAGACTCGAGAGGATGCAGCAGAAAGCTCCAGTCTGACAGTGCAGCAGCTTTTCACCTGCAGCACTGGTTCCTACTGGAACCTGCCCTCGTTCAGCAAGAAAATACTGGGCCCTATCGAATCATTGTGAAAGTCTGAATTCAAGTTGTTTTTAATTTGATTTTATTAAATATCTGACATCTGAAGAGCTCCGAACAGTGCTGCCTTCCGAAGATGTGCAGACAGCCTTCAGCAGGTTAATGAACAACTGAACCTGGTATCTTCATCAGCTGCAAAAAAGGCTCCTGGCTGTGGAGCCAGCAGTAAATGCCGTTCGCTTCTAAAGTACAGGCGAAGTGTTTCAAAGTTATTTCAAACTTACTGGGTCAAATCTTGAAATCTTTGCTCAAACCCTCCTCAGGAAAAGCCTATTTTGAAATCCCAGCGAAGGGGTTTGGCAACCAGTGCTGGCTCACTGTGAGCATGTCTGAGGGTGCACAACCAGTAGCAGCATATACAAATGAAATACTCATGAAGAACCACCTTGGCAACCGAAAAAAAAGGAACAAAAAAGTTGATAATAGTTCCTGCTAAAAGAGAGAAGACTGGAGCTTTCATTAAGAGCGTATGTTCTAACCCGAAGGGTTTGTGTAACGAGGGGAACTGTTCAGCAGAGAGGATGAACACAGACCTGTTTTACAGAAAGGGCATCTAAATTTGTATTTGCAAATACCAGATGGTCTCCTGAAGACTTGTCCCGGAAGAAAGTGCATGCCCAAGAACTTCTCCCGAGGCAGGCCGTCATTAATCCAGCGCGACTCCCCACGGCAGACACAAATCCCTATTCACCTCTCTGCTGGACACATATGTTTGAGTCCGGTCTTTCTTTCCTGCTGTTAGTTTATTTCCCTTCCCTCAAAAGAGACACCATTATGACTCAGAAATTTGATTATCAGACTCTTTTTTTTGGCAGACCTGTTATGTGATGTTATTCTTGGGCAACAGAAGCTCTGAGGAGGTGGTTTTGCAAGAATTTTTGAACGGGTCGCTAACGATACTGCCTAGAAGTGGAGGGAGAAAGCCACTAGGCTTTGTTCGCTCAGGAATACGCAGTTCCTCAGCCTTTCTCTTGACCCTGGCCTCTCCCAAAGGCAGACCACGCGCTATGTCCAAGGCTGGGATTTGTCATCACTTCTGTAAAGCAACTGCTGATGGTGTCTTCAGGTGGGAACCAAAATAGCACCAAACATTACCTGCTCCCCGGTGAGTCAGCTCAACCGTGGAGCTGCTGTGATCATCTTGACTTCCACCCTGGAACCGGATGCTCAAATGCCTCAAAATATTTCTGCCAAGAAAGTTTGGTCCAGATGACCCCTGAGGTCCCTTCCAGCCTGGGATTCTGTGGCTGTATTCCCAGCCAAGAAAAAACTACCAATACGGTGAGGGGTACTAAAGACCCATCCGTGGATGCAGACCCAGACAGGCCAGTACTAGTCTACAAGCAGCACTAGTCTGCAAAAGTCAACAGATCCTCAGTGCAAAAATATTACAGAAATAATTACCTAAGAGGTGGAGCTAGAGCTAATAAGAACAGTTCTCTATATTACTTTTAAAAACAAATCTCTATTTTCTTACGGATTTGAACACTTGATGGTCAAATGGCTTGAGTACAAAACTTGTAATCCTAGTAAGTACATTTTTGTGTCAGTTTTTTCTGCTTTTCCACCCCAGAAGTGTTTGAGACATGAATAAGCCCAGATACTGCTAAAGCTCCGTCTGTGAAGGCTTTGAAGGACCCCAGACACACAGACAGGTTATTGTTACAACAAAAAGGCCGCACTTTGTACTGAATTTGCTCTTACCCGGGATTGCCTTTGCCCACTTCACTGCTGCGACAACCTGCCGCCCGCCCAGCATGTTGAGGGTGGAGAGGATGCGCCAGCTGGAGTCAGGCAGGGTGCTGTCGTAGCCCGAGTACAGCACCTCCGGCTCGATCACCTCCAGCAGCGAGACCAGGGTCGGGGTCAGCTGTGGCAGGGACGCGGGGACGATGCTCTTGTTCCCAGGTGTTTCCGACGCCTCCCGCGTTCCCGTGGCGCTCGTCTGCTGAACACCTTTTATCTTCTTCTTTGTTTTTCGAGCTAGGAAAGTTTTGGTAAGTCGCAGGTTAGACAACGGAAAGTGACCACGTGGCAAAAAAAGGGTAACAGAGGAAATGCTGCTTTCGACTTCCTGCAGCTGGAAACCAGGCAGTTGAAAGTTTAAAAGCATTTTTTTCATAAAACTGTAAATAATTTTATATTAATCCTAATTAAACTTCTTCTGAAAGTAAGTTTATTTTATGTTTTAACGGAAGCTGCATTTACGCTAGTGTTTCAGGATGTTAAATAACGCCTGCAGGTTTCTCACGAGGCTGACCGTGGAGCACTGGAATCCTGCAACTGCCATTACATGCAACATTTCAGTGAGGCTTCGTGTGCCAGCATGACACCTCTGTGGAAATATTTGCAGGACTGCACCCTTTGTAAGTTCCTGAAAAATATGCGGCACAGAAACCACGCAGAAGAAAGGAAAAAAACCTGTATTTAATGGGTAAGAAGTTACTCGGTCTCTCGAGCCAGGGAAAACATTTTTTTGGAAATGCTGGGCAGGAGGAGACTTTCCTCTTGCCAGCTCTCTGGCATATAAATCATCGCTGCATAATTAAACCATAAAACTCATTCGCCAAATAAATAAAACATCACACAGAGATGTTAACTGTAAACTACAAAAAGCTGGAGCAACAATTTTATTAGCGCGCTGTCGATAATGGAGTCTCGGACCCGGCTGTCAGCGCTCCGGGAGGCAGTCAGCTTCGCTGAACACTCAAACTCACGGGAGAGACCCTGTTCTTTCCCTGTGTCTCAATTAATTACTTGATTTCTGTACTGGAACTTCCGAGATAAATCAGTAGCACATAAAAGCATCGTGTAACGTGGTTTCACATTCAAGTCTCTACTGCCCTATTCAGGATCTCTATCGCCAGAGAAGCACCGGCCCTGCAGCTTAGCTGCACAAGACCCCCCCGCCTCCTGACCCCGTTTCTCCCACTGGTGAGGACAGAGACTTCAGCAACTGCTACAGACAATTCTCTCAGGACTGGGTGTAAATCTCAGCTTCCCAAAGGCTCCTGCACGGGCCACCCTTGCCAGGACTGCCACGGGGGAACAGCAGCAGTTATCTCTGCGGAGCGAAGAGCTGCCTGTTACTCTTATCTGGATTTTGAAATGGCTGCTCCAAAGTCCTTTCAATGTGCTGCCTTTCTTCGCCCCACTATCCCTGTTCTCAGAAGCAAACAAACTGCTTTGACTTAGACGTACGTGCACGTGCCTTCGGCTTCGTGCAGACACCTGGGATGGAGCACTGCCAGCCCGGAAAGTCTGGTGAGATGATAAATGAAAGAAATACCTCTGATAAGAGGAAGTATTATGCAGAATTGTTGATTGGGCTGTGCTGCTAGACCTGGCTTAGATAAACTGTTGTAACTCACAAAGGAAGGCTGAATTAACGCATTTCTTTATAATGTAGTTTCAAATAAAAATACCACCAATTTAAAATCAAGCTCTTTAGGGCAGTTACCGAAGATAATCCACACAGATATGCTCGCCCTGGCAATGAAAGCATCTGGTGTTTTCTGCTAAAAACAAACAGCCCCCCCAGCCCCAACCCCTGCCTTCTGGCACCCAGCGCGGTGGTACCGAGTTCCTGTTTTACCGCACACACCTCCTGCCCAAGGGGCAGATGGTCTGAGCACCTGAGCAGGCACTTCACCCTCCGGGAGGTGCTGACGCGTCCCCACCACCACGCCACTGTCAAATAGACACGGAGACCATGCACCTCACCTCTGAAACTGGACTCAGAGTGACAAACCCCACCGCGGTTACAGAGCGGGGCAAGGAATGTTGTTAGGAAGAGGAAGAGATCCTTCAAAAAACTGAAATAAATTCAGAGTGAAGACTGCCGAAAAAAACCTACACGAACTGCCAACAGTTTACCTATCAAATGCAGCACGAAAGGCCAGATGAAAGATGAGATGACTTTTTACCAGCATAAAACCCAGTAACAAACCTTTTTTTCAAACACTTCGGAAAGCAAAAAGGTGCCAGGGAATGCCAAGAGTCAATTAATGATGAAAGCAGAAATGAGAATTCAAAGAAATAAAGGCTGTAGTGCAAAATATTCTACCGTACAGACCCCTGGCACCTGCAGTGGGATAGCTTCCTGCTTCCCCAGTCCCCACCAGCCAAAAACTATGCAACAGAAACAAGGAAGTTCCAGAAAAGGGTGGAAAAAAAAGTAGGGCCAAAGCCATGACTAGCGACAAACCAGACTAGAAGAGAAGATGATCAAGCAACGTGGTTCTAGTGTATGAGGAGCTGCTTTTGCCTCAGCACAAGAGCAGGTAAGAAAACATTGCAGGGCAGATTCTAGCTATTTATTTAAAAACAAGTGAGTCTCCAGCCACTGGTGACACTCTGCCAACAGCAGGAAGGTGGAGCCAGGCAAACCGTGACGGGGCAGCTTTGAGGAAGAAGCTACTGGCAAGGAAGGCCAAGAGAAAGGGTGATGGGGGGGTGGTGGGGGCATTTTGCTCCCTCGCTATTCATGGCTGATAACCATCATTTATGCACTGAGGAGACCCCTGATGACTTTTCAAAAAGAGATTACTGTCTAAAAATGATGCAAATTTAAATGCAAATTTAATTATCTTTTAAACAAGAGTAATCCCTGAACTGTGACCCTAAAATAGCCAAGAAAAAAGCAACTCTTAGTCTCTTTTGCACTTTAGGCCGCCTTACAGCGTTCCTTTCTACGAGTTCTGCTCGAGCACTTCACCATCTGCCCCGTAAATCACGGGTTTCATGGTTGAGTTTCACTGCTTCACACTACCTTGGGTTCTGCCATTTTTGTGCTGCTGAGTTTCCAGATCTCTTTTTCCTCTCAGTCATAAAAGCCTCCCCCCCACCCTGGCTTTTTCCAGCAACTTATATAACAATATCTGTCCTCCAGAAAGTCCCCGTTCTCCAGGATTTTCTGTGCCAAAATTTGGGGAAACAAACTATAGCTGGAAGGGCTCCAAACTACAGGCGGAAAAGTGGCAAGAACCAGACGTCATTCGGTTTTAATCTCCTTTGGTGCAGAAGGCAGCTCAAGTAACAGGTCCCAGAGCCTGTGAGAGCTGGACTGGAGTTCAGCTACGCTGATGCCGGCACGGGGAGGTTTGCTGTTAGAGGAATGTATGTACCAAGCTGCTTTATTCATACAGATAAATGCATGAATGAGACATATGTACTGTGAAAACACCTATGGAGAGAAAAACCAGAAACCACTCTTAACCCAGATTGCATTCCTGGCCACCTCAAGATGAAAATCGTGAGGTTTTGCATTACTCTAAACTGCCTTTAGGCTTTGCTGTTAGCTCCACTAGCCACACCGGCTGGGCACTGACTTTTCTACCCTGGCCACCGAGTCGGCAAGTGGACAAGCCTGTGATCTCCTCTGAAGTTGGAAGGCTCAGGCCATGGGGAGTGTCGAAAGGCTAAATCTAGCTCCTGGACAACCCCATGCACTTGAAGGGTTTATTTGAGAACCCACTGTTGTAGATTTTGGCTGAAGACGTACCCTCACATACTGCACACAGATCAGAGTCACGCCTCAACAAACCAACCAGCAACCTCCGCTCCTCCCTGCAAACCTCCACCATGACATATGGGAGGTACTTGTCACCATGTCTCAGGAGGGGAAACGTTGCAGCCGGTCGGGTTTTTTCCCTCTGCTCTGAAGGACAAGCCAGAAAAACTGGTGATTCGTCCTCCTGAGAGGGGTGGAAGCAGATGAGGAGGAGGGGACACACTATCACACCTCCCGTATGTGCACCATCTATCTCTGATGAATTCACCACTTCCGCCTTACCACAGGCCAGTATCACCACCATGGAAGTGAGACTGTCCGTACCTGGATCTGACAAACACGGTTTTGACATTTTCATTTTATCTGACAATTTTGATTATACAAGCATCACCACGATAACTCTGCTGGTAAGTACTGTAATAATCTCTAAAGCTGAAGGAAAAAATACCAAGCATAAAACGTAGCTGACACTAATCAAAATGTTCAATGCCATTTTACAATGCTGTCACATCTCTAGTTGATGTGGCCTTTGGCTTCTCGTAAGTCATCCAGGACTTAACAGAGAACAAAGATGTACCGGTACAGTTAAATTTATTTTTTTAATCTGTCTTTTCTAGAGAGATTCTGACAGACACGGAAGAATCCACAGCACGAACTAAAATTATTTCCTTTTCTTCCGTTTGGAGACACGAGCCCCACTCTGACTTTAGCTCTGTGTCTCCGGGCTTTCCCTCTCATCTGTGGTTTCGGTGTCAGGTCACTCTCTCGAGGAAGGACGGGCAGGCGTCATGCTTCCCTACAGGAGTTCTGCTGTCTCAGAGTCAGGGAGAAAGCAACACAAGCTGCGTGCTGACAGGAACAAAAAATAACCCTGTTTCGTGCCTATGACTCACTTCTGCTGAACATACCAAGACGGAGCAGCTGAGCAGGGACAGGGAAGGATAGGAGAGACGTTAACGTGAGAGAAACTTCCTTTTCCGCGAAACGCTCATGCGCGCCACGAACCACAGCACTTCCAACACACTGAAGGGCTGCTCAGATAACGGCCTTAGCTTCGTAAGCAGCGCGACCTGGACAGCCTAGGACTCGAAAATAAGAACAGGGTGTTGAGCGCTTGCAGTTACCTTCGAGGTTCATGCCCGCCTGAAGACACTTCCGGTAGCGGCACGCTGGGCAGTTTTTCCTCCGGATTTTGTCAATAATGCAATCGTTCCTCCCCGCGCACAGGTAGTTGTGCTGCCCTGTATTCACAAAGCCAAAGAGAATAATGTCAGAATGGCAGGTGAATCTGTTCATGCTTTCAGTGGTCTTACGGGTCTGGGACTACACAAGACTGTTACCTGTTGTGCTTCATCTCTTGCAAAAATCAGATCAATATCCATACGATTTCATACCTCTATACACCAGACAGTTCTGTCAGATTTAGACACCCAAGCTAGAACACTGAGGAAGAAATCCTATTTTCTCTTGGTTAACACAGGCAAATTCTATTTTTAATACTTTTTCTTCTGTTTCTCAAAGCCATCTTCTACAGCATGTTTCCCATCTCCCTAAAGGGTTTCACAAGAGACATAAGAAACGTTTATAAACACAGCTGGAAAGTCTCTACCGACACACAGACACAGCTCTGCAGACACGCAGACACAGCTTTCACCACCGGGAAAGTCATGAAGCCTTCTCCTTGTTTCACCTCGAGTCTGCACTGGACAACCCAAGTTCTCTGACTTTTTTATGGATTCACAGATTCAGAGCAAAACCGACCCTAGAAATATGGTGACTTGAGCTACATAAACTAAAGTAACTATATGTCTTTGTGGTTAGGAGCAGTAGTACCTAGTCTTCATTATTTGAATTATACAAATAAAGGTCTCAATAGAACTTATGTAGAGAAAGGCTTTACTAAAAGACATCCTTCTCCCAGCGAGGGATGAAGAAACATGATTTTTTGGAGGGCAGAAAGCTGCAACCCAGGCTTTTACGCTCTACTCCAAAGCCCTGCTATTGCGAGAAACAAACATGTTTCCCAAATCCCAAGCTACTGACAATGGAGTGGAAAAATGAAGGGAAGCTGATGCCACCTTCTGCTCCACACCCGACTGCTGCCCAGGGGACCAGCCAGCTGCACGAAGGAATCAACCCCAATGCCTCTGCTGCTCAAACCCAAAGAAACTTCACCAGTGGTGTACTGGTAGAAACTGGGAGTGAGCAAATGGAGATGTTCCCAAGGGGATTTACGGGGACAGGGCATTTCTCAGACACTCCAAAGCTGCAGAGCCCGTGGCTCCGAAGCACTAGGGGCTGAAGGAGCCTTTGCTCATTTGAGCACAGGGGCATGCGTGCTCAAGGTTAGGAATTGCAGGCAAGGGATTCTGGGAGACAAAACTAAAAATGGTGGAGAACAAGGACAATCTGGAGCACAGCAGGAGGCAGAGGTGGGGGAATCTGAAGCCGAGGGGAGGTGTGAGGATCTGAGGCAAGGCGAGGAAGCAGAGGTGGGAGGAGTGGTGAAGACCTGGGTTGGCAGGAGGCGGGGGGTAACATGCTGGGAAGGTGAATCGGGTTGGTTCTGGGACTGGGGAAACTGAATCACGAGGGCTCTGAAGCACCATGAAAATAGGAAGTAGAACAAGATGGCTTTGGGCCATCTGGGTTCCTAAGAAAGGCCCATTTGTGAGAAGAACTGCGTATAAATACACAGTTGATGTCTCACCTTCACCCTGCCTCTTCTCTTCTCTTTCTACAATTTGCTGAAAGAAATAATACACTTTGTATTGATTTTCTAGGCACTGATACTCTGAGTTTCTGTGACTATTTCTGTCTCAGTACACGTAGACAAGGGTGCAAAAAAAAAAAAAAAAAGGGTTTTGGGCTAGACGCTGGATAACCCACGTGCAAAGTCAGCTCGATCTGCACACTAACTGGTGCCTGGAGCTGCTAATAAAAAGGGTATTGCAGAAACAAATTCTTTTTACATATGTTCCTAGTAAGAAAAAGTCTCTAAGAGACAAAAGCAAATTACTTGTTCCTTAAAGTGAATACTAGAACTAACAGATCCTGGAAGAGCTACTGCAAACCTCACAGTATCTGATTGGAAGGATTAAGATTGTGATAATCTGTGGAACAATGACAACGAAAGCGGAGGGAAGCCTTTAGGAGTCTACTGCCATTTTCCTGCGATGAGCCTGTGAACATTTTCAGCATTAATACGGTTGATGTAAGGTGTGGCAAGTTGCACTGCTGATCAAAAGGAATCACCGAGTCGGCTTCCTCATGTACCAATACTTTTATGAGTTGTTAAAGCTTGAGGGCAGGCAAAACCATCACTACGACATCCATCCAGCTGCCATACAATACTGCTACTGGGGGATATCCAGTCACCTTATTGTAATCAAAGATACAATTATTACTTGCTTCAAACACAGAGCCTGGCTCCAAACGGGAGTGCAGCTCCAGACTGGGAGTCACGGAGAGCCCAGGCAGCTCCATGCTTTGCACTTGGTCAGACACTGCAGAAACAGCTTCAGCTTCCCGCAGAACTGACATCACTTCCCCTTGTGACTAGCAAAAACCGTGATGTGAACCTGACTTTCCGACCCCTCCGAGAAGCTCTGCACTTCCCAGCGAGCTGGGAACTGGGAGAAAGCGCTTCTTCGGAAAGGCTGAGTGGTGGCTGCTCTTTGTCAGAAGAGCCTTCCCTCTCCTCCAGTGGGAGAACCTCAACATGCAAAAACGGTAGCAAAAAATGATAGTCTGATTCACTGCAAAATACCCAGGAAGAGCTGCCGGGAGAAGGCACCCGACAGGAAAGCCCAGAAGGTTGTGACTAAGAACAACATAATTCCGGAGTAGAGGAATTACGATCCTTTCAGAGACAGGCTGAGAATATCATCCACCTCTCCTGCACCTCTCTGATACTGAGGCAGAGTCAGACATCGAGGTACAACCTAGTTCAGTAAAAGCCGGCTACTTCTGCAGCCCAGCATCACAGACGACTTATCCTGCTATATGAACTACTGATTCACGGTTCCATCACCTCTGATTCCAGAATGATTTTCTTCCTGTGATTAGAGAGAAATCTCGATGATCCAAACCACACGCGTGTGCCTGTTCCCTAGTTGCCCCTGTGAATAACGCCCATGGCCACGGGGGTAGAATAGCCAATACTGGTTATAGGAACCGTCGTACAACTCTCATCTCCTCAGGTATGTTTACACAGACACAGTTTTACACACAGAACAGCTAATGTTAAACTTAAAAATGCCAAACTTTACAAATCTAATGCACACAGACAAGAATCTGTATATAAACAGAACACATAAAAACAACAGCGAAAGAAAAGGGAAGAAACAAAAAGCCAAGACAACAATAGATCCCTTTACGCGGCGAGTGAATGGGAGCATTTGAGAAATGTAAATGGAATCCGTGCCTCAGATAATACACCATTATCGACGTTATTTACTACGAAAACATCGGTGATGTAATGGGGGGGCTTCTCCAGTAGGATTCTAGCAGAAGCACGGATTCCAGTAAGGTTAAATAGACTGGTTTTGAATGGATGATGCGTATGTGGATTTTATATCTTTCAACAGCCAGGCCCTCAAACCCCGTCTTACCTTCCACAGCTCTCTTGAAGAACACTTTGCAGCTGCCACAGGTCAGGACCCCGTAGTGACAGCCAGAGGCCTCGTCGGAGCACACAAGACAGAGCTTGGGAGGTGGTCCCGTCGTTGCGGAGGTTGTGGATGGAGAAGAGCTTACGTCTGACCTCATCCCGGGGCTAGAAAAAAGCACAGAAGTACTTTTCATTAGGGTCTGTGGGATACTGGCAAACATCATCGCTGTAACTGCAGGGAAGGGATTGCCCTGGTCCTCGAAGGTCGCAGGTCTGCACGCAAAGTGCCCTCGAAAGCAGTTAAACAATGAATTTTGTACCGCCCGAGTAAAGCTGTGTGGATTTTTCACAGCCTGTTTGAGCAGGTCAGGGTTACCTCCCTGACCCACCTCTGAAGCCAAGTGCCTTGCACAATTATCCTACCCCTTAAAACAGACTCTGAAAACTCGTTCTTATTCCGTGTTTCCATTACTGCCATATTCCCTGCAAGCTGCACTGAGTCCTGCAAGAGCTTCACTTCCAGTATCATCACGGAGTTCTCTACTGGGACACCACTATGCAAGAAGCCCAGCACGTTAAGCCACATATATATATCCACGGCCATAAACGATCGTTTCACTCCAGCATTTTAGGAAAAGAGTACATATTCCTGACGGCAGGACGGGGTTTTCCTCACCGGCCGTCTCTGACCGAAGGGTGAGTCCTTTAACAACAAAGAAATCATTCTTAGAACAATAAACATTAAACCCATCGTCATCACCTTCGAGCTGCTTCGACTCGTCAGGGCTGACCCAGCAGGGGTGGTGCCAAAGCTCAGAGGCCAATGTCACCAAGCGTATCACACCACAGCCCGGACCGGCTCGCTGCCTGTTGAAGGCTGCCCCGACACTGCCGGTTGTTAGCCCTGTTCTTGAGTTTGTTTTCACAGTTTTAAACTTTTAAAATGCGATTTCTGTACCGGTTCTGTACTGGTTTTCACAGCAAGTTTTGTCCAGCGGGGTTCCAGCAGGGTTCCAGCCACTCTCCAGATGAAGACAGAAAATAACTTTTTTTAAGGCTTTGGTGCCTTTACTCGGGAACTCTCCAGAATATCCACGTTCCCTGATAAGGGCTGAACATCCACACATGGGCTGGCTTTTGCATAGAAAATTCCTTTTCCTTTCCTCAAGAGAGTCTGACCAAATCTGGTCACACATTTAAAAAGTCCACAGTCCTTAAACGGGCACAAGAACCTTAAAATTCCAGCCCAAACTGAAGCACTCCAGCCCCTGTGGCTCAGGTCACCTCACCTGCCCCAGCCCCACAGCAACTGAGGAATGGTCCCACGGGCGAGTCCAAGGGATTTTATTGTCAAGTTTGCTCATACTGGAGGGAGCTCGATAATAAAGGCAGACTCAAGGAGTGGGAATCTTGTCACTCAGATACGGAGGGATAAAAGTCAAACCAGAATAAACATGCCAGTGAGGGCCACACTTCAAATATGTGGAACCAGAGGCAGAGAAAAGTGAAAATTACTTGTGTTAGGGAAAAAAGTGAGACAGCAGAGTCACGTGAAGTCCTAAGGTACATGTAGACCCCCCTAAAAACCAGAGTCTGATGGGAGCTGGGGGAGAACGTGACCTGTGTCTGAGCTAGAGCAAAGAGGGCTGAGCCGAAGCATAGAACTAGCCAAGAACCCAGCACCAGCTCGAACATGCTGCGATAGCTGTGGGAAGGAGGAGGGAAGAGTAAGAGCAGAACAGGGGTGGTGCGAAGGCTTCGAGAGGAAAGGCTGGCAGAGGGAATTAGAAGAATGAGGCAACCTTGAGGGAAAAGGGAAGAAAAAAGCCCACCCAGGAGCGAACGCTTCTTCCCAGAAC
Organism: Buceros rhinoceros silvestris; assembly: GCF_000710305.1. Lineage (NCBI taxonomy): Eukaryota > Metazoa > Chordata > Aves > Bucerotiformes > Bucerotidae > Buceros > Buceros rhinoceros. The sequence goes on along the minus strand of NW_010393574.1, from coordinate 40,616 downwards.
TTGGAAAATAACTCAAATCCGTCGCATCGCCCCCTCCCATTCAGAAAACACTTCTTCTACTCTGCTGCCCTACAGACGGTCTGACAACCGTCATCAGTGAGTCTGTCCACCAAAGTGGCCGTAACAGACTGTCCCCCTGCATATGGCCCATACGACGGCTTTTCTGTGCTCCCCAAATAATTTGCCTCCTTTAAAGCTGTAATAAAACGCTTGGCTTGCACAATCCAGCGCTCAACACCCAAGGAACGGCAGAATGTCATTTGACACAGTTGCCTTTACTTGATGTTCTCATCAACACGCATCTTTAATTACACGCTCACCCTCACTTCCACGCAACACGGCCGCCCTCCTAGTGCCGAGGAGCTCCAGGAATGAACGTGGTGGGGATGGGAGCTGCCGTTCGCAGGGCCCTGTCTCCTCTGATGGTGAAATCGGCTGACAGGAGGCAGTG
>NW_010393574.1:36504-40126 GCF_000710305.1 Buceros rhinoceros silvestris | reverse complement strand
GGGGGGGTGGAGGGACCCTGCCTTTCGAAGGGCCCTGTCTCCTCTGAGGTTGAAATCGGCTGACAGAAGCCAGTGGCTATGGGTTTGCAGGGAAACAAACCTCATGGTTAAGGAAGCTGAGGATTCCAGCTCCTTCTGCCGCCGATCACAAAGCCGTGTGTTGTGGTATTTCATTAACACAAACAAGCCTTTTCAGAAATCTGCCTTGACGTGCCAGATCTGGAGCCGCGGGTCCTCGGAGAACAGCACACTACGAACTCGCGCCCCTGGAGCTGCGCCCCCCGACCAGTGATGCTCAGAGAGACCCTTCCCCACCACGCGACTGGAACCGCCGCACGTGCTCACATGGACCTTACCCATACGGCACGGTCTGGGAGCTCCTGCCCTCCAGCAGACCTCGGCTTCGCTCCACAGGCAGCGCGGTCAGAACCCGGACCTGGCTCTCTGCTCCCTCACACCTTTCCCGTCTAATTAGGCAAGTAATTTTGAATATGCAGCTGAGCTCCTTGTCATGCTACACCTCCAGTATTTATTTCTGTTGTTTGGTTTGTTGTGGTGATTGGTTTTTTTCCCCCCTCGGTTTACTGATCCATTTGGAAAAAGAAGTTAGAGTGTTTCACCACTCTGTAGTGTCATATAAAAAAAAAAAATTAAGAAAAATCACTTACCTCAAAGATGCCCCCCCCCACCTCCATTAAAACCAGTAATCACTGGCCAGTCAAAAGCTACTGTAAGTTGTCTTATTTCCTCCGAAGTTTTTGGCCAGCAGCTCCTTTTCTTATACTGAAAGTCTCAGTTTCAATGCTGCGGTACAGGCTGGGAGCCTCCGATTTTAAATAAGGAATACATAACTCGAGAACTGCATTGCATTAGAAGGATTAGAAGATGGAAGTGTCTTTCTCGGCACAGGTTGAAGGCAGCTAATTTAGATACAAAAATTAAACTCTTCACACCTCACAAATTTCTGACAAAAGCATTTTTAAGGAAACATTCATCATCTGTCACAGAAACTATGGCAGTGCCGCACAAACTCCACCAAAATGTTTCAATCACCTTGGATTTTTAAGCAGGGCTCATTTTCTGCACCAGTTCCACAGAAAATGAAGGATGAGAAAGAAAACCGGTGGTAGGACTAACAAAGCTAAACCTGCACGGTTAGGGTGATTAACAAGGCAGCAGCCACAATCTCCTGGGGGTTTGGCTGCGCCGCTCCAGCCCGGCTCCGGCTGATAAGGTCAGTATTTAGCAGCCGCTGGAGAGCTGCCCGACACCCCAGCGCCCTGCCTGGGTGCTGCTCATGTGAAACAGGGGTTATGGCGCAGGAGGACTCCCGCAGGGGCTACGACATGCTGGCTTGAGGTTTAGTATCAATCTTCTACCCGGAAAGTCACACGTAGTGAAGGACAACCAACCACTTCCTAAGGACGAGGTAAGGGAGGGAAATTATGCTCCAAGATAATAGAATAATAAAACAGTCTCCTTTCAGTTATTTGCAGCATTTAAACTCAACAAAAACCTCATAAACTATGATTCTTACCTAAATGGAAGTTGAGAAGCATAGATTAGGGAGGAAAAAAATTCCACATTTTAAGGGTCCTATATTTGTAAAAACTTTATAATCAATTTTATTTTGGGCTGCGAGGTGTTACTTGTTTAAGGTACTACCGAGCTCCATTCCCACGTAGTTTCACAACCTATTTATATGTAATCTAATTTTATTCACTTGTATAGATACATTTACCATTTCCAGTCAAGGAAACATAAGGGGGTAACACAGAAAGACTTAAAGAAGATGCAGCCCCAGTAACGAGATCTGCAGAAATCAAGTTGTTTACCCAAAGCCATTGCTGTGTTAATCATTTACCAGAGACTCTCAGTCCAGGCTCAAGGTTCAAACTTGATTAAAGTTGGGCGTGGAAATGTTTGTGGCGGTGTGAAGCTTTCCTTTCTTGGGGTCTGTCCACCGCGGGTCACGCTGTCCTTCCATGGAGGCTGGTGGCCAGGCCTGGGGGGACGCACCCGCAGGGGCCGGGTGAGCCAGTCACAGCAGCCCAGGCTCCTCCAGCACGGCCAGGACAGCCAGGACATCGGATACAGGCAACCAGCAGCCTCCCAGCCCTGCACTCAGCTATCAACGTCTGAGCAGAAAGATGTGGCAGAGGAGGTTCTTCCCTGCCTGCCCTCCTCCAGCGAAGTCATTCCTTACTGAGAAAACAACTGCTTTTCCCTCTTTCCTCCATCTTTACGGTGAAGAACATAAAACCTCCCTGTTATAACCCAGATCACACACATGGCCCTATGCTGAACCCACAGGACTGCAGTGGTTTGAAACTACCCCATCCTGCTGCTACTCTACCTTATCCACCGAAGAACCTGCCGGCGAGCTGATGGGAGGTGAACACTTGTTCCAGCTAATGTCCCTAGGCTGCAACCCTTCACCAGCGCCGGAGAGCTCCAGACGATCGGTCCTGCCCGAAACCGTGCCCAGCCCCAGCACAGTGCTGCTGGAGGGCACATTCTTTTAAAAAATGCAAATTAAATTAGCACCACCAGCAAGTTACACATGTGCAGGGAGAAGAGAACTTGGTGAGCGGTTTCAAAACTGACCGCGTTGAAGGGGAATGGCTGCAGGCTGCGGAACAGCGAGGAGCATCTCGGGAAATCTGCGGGGCTGCAGGCAAAGCAGCAGCCGGCGGCACAGCAATTCCCACCTTTAAAAAACAGAATCTACCCTGAAGAAAAGTTCAGAGGAAATGCATAGTACAAGGTTTTTTCAGAGATACGGACAACCAAGTTATTCCCTGGTGCTATCACGGATTACAGAGACAGGACACTGGCAGCTGGCTCCGAAAACCTGTAAGAAAATGCCATTTGTGTCCAGACACCAACTGCAAGGAGAGAAATGGATGCAGCATGTCTAGGATGGGCAGAAACAGCTCAAAAAGTGATTATATTTATTATCTGAGTTTAAAACAGGGTAAAAAGACTATTCCTTTTGCTCCCACTTCTAATCAATCACTTCTCAAACAGGAGCTGGGTCCACTCTGTGTGGCAGAGCCCGTGCAACCCCACACGCCCCCCAGAGTCCCACACAGCCCCACGGAAACTCCACACTGCCCCCGCCTGCTGCTCCAGCGTCAGCCACCCCGGGACGGAACTTGCGTACCGGGAGAAGCGAGTTGCTCCGGTGGGTAAGCGGTATCACCAAATTAACAGCTCAGAAACAATTTCCAGTGTCACTGCCATCTGGGCCTCATCCTTATCTTCCAGCAACGAGAGCAATGTAAACACTCAGCTGCACACGCCAACTGATGACATTTTTTGAATTGCTTGCTTATTTCTTCATTAACTGGAGAAACTACTAATTGGTTTTTACACCCCCTTAGGCAGGGAAGCAGTTTTCAGCTCAAGCAGGAAAGATCTGAAATCAAGGCTATTGACGCTGTGCTTTTCACCACATTTTCATTTGCCAATTGAAAATGATTTCAAAACTGTGTTTTGCTGAGAACCTGAGCAGTCCCCTGGTCACAGTGGTCTCTGCTGCCTCTCGATGCCGCAGTAAATTAACCCCTACCACAAGTTAAAGCATTTAACCGCAGCACCCGGTGGTTCTACAGCCCCT
>NW_010393574.1:35364-36354 GCF_000710305.1 Buceros rhinoceros silvestris | reverse complement strand
GATTGACACTGTCTCCTTTACCATGCACCCGGATAAACGCTGCAGCATGACTTGACAAACCAGGAAACCAGGTTTGGAACCAATGGTCCAGCTTTGTGCACATGCCTGTATAACGACCAAGAGAACACCACCACGAGGGAAGACCCCGGACAAATGGGCTTCAGGGCTGGATCCAGACGCTCACAGCAGAGACACCCGTTATGGTACAACGCCGTCGGCAGGTACCCTTGGGCCTCCTCCTGACAATGTCTCTATGTCAGGATAAATTTTATTGCTAACTTACAACAGAGTACTGGGACCCTAATTCACAGAAAATTTGAAAATATTACTAAATTATTAAAAATATGCATTTAATTTAACTCATTTAATTTAAATTAAAAAACTGAAAGCAGCAAAGTCTGATAATTAACCTCTCTGCCTGCAGAACACCCCCCATTTGAGCGTCCCTTTCACACCAAAGCAGACTGCGTCACTTGAGTGACATCAAACACTAAATCCTTTTGCTTAACCTTTCCAACGCCTCAGGTACATCATCACAACGACACTGCCCAAAGTACCCAGACTGAGTTCAGAGCAGCAAAGGGACTTCACACCAAGAAAAGGTTTTACCTATATCCCTACGAAAGATTTTATTATAGAAACACACTTACTATTGACAAACAAAAACTGGAATGGACACCTTTCCGGTCAGTATTGTGGCACAGGACCCAGCAAACCTTGGTGCTGGGGAGGGGTCACCTCTGAGCAGCCCGGGGGTCTCAAGAACCTCCTGAAGCACAAACCTAAGCTCTGTTCTTTTAAGTGTAAGAAGGACACGGCGCTGCTGGAGCGGGGCCAGAGGAGCCCCAGGAGCGACCTCAGGGTGGAACCCTCTGCTGGGAGGAGAGGGGAGAGAGCTGGGGGGGCTCAGCCTGGAGCAGAGAAGACTGCAGGGAGACCTTAGAGCAGCCTGTCAGTGCTGCAAGGGGCTGTGCGAGAGCTGGGGAGAGG
>NW_010393574.1:34915-35269 GCF_000710305.1 Buceros rhinoceros silvestris | reverse complement strand
GAGAGCTGGGGAGAGGCTGTTCAGCATGGGCTGCGGGGACAGGACAAGGGGTTCAACTGCAAGAGGGAGATTTGGACTAAAGGAAGAAACTTCTTTTACACTGAGGGTGGTGAGACCCTGGGGGTCACCCTGAGAGGTGCGTGAAGCCCCATCCCTGGCACCATCCCAGGTCAGGTTGGACCTTGGGGCTTTAGGCTGGACTAGATGACTTTTAAGGTCCCTTCCAGCCCAAGGCATGCCACGGTTCTCTACGAAGAAACAGTATTCCATTAGAAAGCCCGGCACGTACAAGCTCTGAGGTGCACCAGTCCTGCCCTCTCGACTGTCCCACGCCTGCACCCCCAATTGCTCTCC
>NW_010393574.1:34234-34642 GCF_000710305.1 Buceros rhinoceros silvestris | reverse complement strand
TGCCGCCCCGGCCGGGCAGCTGCAGTCACTGCGTGGGGCTGGTGAAGCCGCAGGGGCACACGCGGGTGAAGAACAGGCTCCTCCGGGAGCTCGTGTCTTTCTCACACCAGGCAGAAGCAGCGGGGACGGCCTTTTGAAGCACCGCTGTTTAATTCCTCACGAATCATACTCTACTAAATAAAAACAAACCCGGAGAGCGCAGGCAAACACGAGCAGCACATTAACAGAACAACCATTTGGAGAGGTTCCCGATGCGGTGCCGGGAAAGAAACACGGCGGTGTGAACCGGTGCAGGCTCCCTGCGGGCAGCGGGCGCTGTTCTCTCTCTCCGCCCGCACGACGTTCACCCCAAACCCGTGGCGCATCGTGCCCCGAACGTGCCAGTGCCAGGCGGGCTCAGCGGAGGCT
>NW_010393574.1:31649-34091 GCF_000710305.1 Buceros rhinoceros silvestris | reverse complement strand
GCCACCCAAGCCACCCCTGCTCCCTGCTCCGAAATGGCGTCCGCTACCATTTTAGAGCTCGCACCGGAGCGGGGAAGAAACACGAACGCAAGGAGCGACGCGACTCTTTTTTTTCCCGTTTGGATGCTCTCCAGAACGTAAAGGTTTCAAGGGCACAGGCAAAGCTTTCTTGGAATGGATAAATGGTAATTGATGTTGCAGCTGCAACCTTCGCAAGAGCTCCCGGGATTTCGAATGCACTACAGCCCTCAAGTATTTATGACCAGAAGATGGTAATTAAATTACGTGTTCTAAACTTCTACATTTGTTACAGTGCTCCAGTAATGCAGCCAAAAAGTCTTACCTTCAAGGGTAGGACTTAATTTCTGTAGTATCAATTTATGCATATTTTTCCAAAGGTTTGGGGTTTTTTTTAATGCCATTGCTCATCCTTGCTTCCCTAAATAGAGAGGCAGCAAGAAAAAAAAAGAGTAAGACAGAAGCCAGTGCCTTTATACTTAAATAAACACTTTACATAAAATTACGGAACCAAATCATCCTGGGCCATCCTAATTCTTCATGCTTTGCTGGGTAACAAAAGGTGCATTTGACCTACAGGTATTTCCAGACGGGTTGTGGATCATCCACAAAACTGTCATGAGCTCAGCCCCGCAGATACCCCCAGCTCCTGTGCAGATGCACCCACCCTGTGGCGAGGAGCCACGGGGCCAGCAGGGCTCCCTGCCAAGAGAGACCCTAATTCGGGAGCTGTGCTCCACGGAAGGAAGCCCAAAAACCTCAGTGGCACCAGATCTGTAATGGCTTTATTCACTGTACGCACAAGCCACGGAGCAGCTCCTAGGCCCTTCAATCAAGCGAGCGCTGATCCCGACCGCAGCAGCTACCCAGGGACGTTCTACCCGGGTGACACTGTGTTGGAAGCCGTTGCTTAGTTTTTGGAACCTTGCACACTAACCAAAGCCGAGGCACCCACCACCGTGGCATTCTCTTAGTGTGGGCACTGTAACGCCCTGCTGGCACTGGCCAGCACGCCAAACCCAGCCGGGCAGCACAACACTGCCTCACGGAGACCGGAGCCACCAGCACCCCCAGGCACAGCGTGTCAGCATCTCCTGTACCGTCAGCATGCACTGGGACATCTCACTCCTCCTGACAGCACCTCGCTGCTGTGGTACCGGAGGAACCGATCGGAAAACACGATTTGTTCTGTTAACGCCCTCGTTGGGAGCTGTGAGGGAGTGCCTGTGTCAGGCACAGGGCTGCCGAAGCGATGCTGTGAGAGGCAGCAGGAACCTGGAAAGCCGGCTGTGCCGAACCTGGGAACTGGCTGTGGGACTGCAAGAAAGGCAGCAAAAGGTTCAACTACACTGCAACAGTCACAGAAGAGAGATTTTAAATGCTGCAGGATGGTATCTGCACAGTCCAACTGAGTCATAAAGCTATAAATAGAGTCAGACTGGTAATTAGAAACTCCATTTCTGCTATTCTGGAAAAAAAAAAAAATCAGGACTCTCCTGCTGCCGGTGTAGCTCTCCAACAGCAATCCGGCCCCTGAGCGTTACGAATGCGCACACACAGACTTCCTCAACGCTGGCTGTGCTCTTACCAGCCCTCAGCAACTATTTCTGCTTTGCCGCAAAAAATAACAATTAAAAGAAAAACAAAGCAACAAACACAAATACAAAAGTAGAAACAAAGCCTTAATTCCAAGAAGGAGGAGGGAAAGATGGAAACAGGGCAAGAGAAGCAAAAAGGGACGTTTCTTCCTTGATTCTTTCTACAGACCTTCACGGAAGCTCTGTGTAAAAGCAGAACTGATACTAAAAAGGAAGTCAAGATGGTAAATTCTTCAGTGCCCACAGCCCGTTTCCTTGCCGGCCCATAGGAAGCCTTGTACAACGTGTCCGTGCCCTTGGCACAGGCTTTCACACTAACTTTGTCAATGAAAAGAACACGGTTACGTGCGGAGCAGTTTGTTACGGAATATTAACCAGCCTGTTGCATTCTGGGCCCTGCCTCGGTGGAAGTCCACGGAGAAGAGGGACAGGGACGCGTGCCAATTCTAGGTTTTGGCCTCAGGCCACTTGATGCAGATCCAGGATGACTTGCTTGACTGTTGAGTCATAGGTTGGTTCAATTGACATTATTTTTCATTTGACTCGTTATTGTTCTTTAAACTTTGAACAGGAGTCCAGCAGCTCAAAAAACACCAGTGAACCAAAAAAAGTGGCCAAAGCAGAGTTTAAACAAGATGCTTAAGCAAGAGAAACACTCTCCTCAAATGACATCTCCATTTAGCAGAGATAACTAAGAATCCAAAACCTGCATCCCAATTTAAAAAAATTCTGTTACATCAGCAAGTATCTGTCACACAGAGTATTGGCTGCAAAGTCCCTTCTGAGCTCTCCTCCTCCCCCCGTTAACAGAAGGCTCGGAAGAAGC
>NW_010393574.1:23995-31513 GCF_000710305.1 Buceros rhinoceros silvestris | reverse complement strand
TAAATAAAACCACAACCCCCGTCCGCTGCTGTAACAGGGATCCCAGGGCTGTCAGTGAGGTCACCTCGGCCACTTCTCAATCCAGCACTGCCAGTGAAAGAATTTAAACCCCAGGAGTTACTGGTTTGTGATTGAAGGTTCAGTTCTCCTGGGCTAAGGGAAGACCATCAATAGTAACAGTCTATGTTTTAAACACACGTGTGTGTATGATCAGAAACCAACTCGTTATAGAGATGCATCACACTTAGCAGCAGCGATTTTTAGTGACCGCCGATTCATCTTAATTTCAGCGCGACTCCTAGACGTTGTTTTTGTCTCTCCATTCCCCCCCCCACTGCAGATAGCAGGTACGTGGTCCCCCTGCGAGGGAAACCCGATGTTACACCCCTTGTCTCCAGAGAACCCCTCAGTGGCTGCAGGAACAAGCAGAGGCAGCACTTAGCAGTCTTTGACAAGAGAAATGCAGCACGAGGGGAGACTGGGCAGTCTCGCACAGAGGGAATCGGCTTTCATAGCAACTTCCAAGAGTACGAAAAACAAACGGAAAACAATAAAAACATCGTATCTTGGGTGCTTTGGCGGAAGACAAAACCACTTCTGATGACGTGGAGACCCCAGTCACAGAGGAGGATGGCTGCAAGATGTTCTTCCCAGGGCTAAAAGCCAGGACTAAGGTTCAGCACCAACTTAGCGTCAAGAACTGTGTGAGGTGCTACCCTGATGAGTGAGGATTATGTTCCCCACTCAGTCATGAGCAATAACTTCACTTGAAAGGGAAAAGATCCTTCTAATTTTACCACACTAGAGAGAGAACAGAAATTCTTGCAGGACAGTTAAGGAGCAAATTCAAAATTCTAGGCGACATAAAAACCTGAAAGCTCCTGAAGGACAAACCACCACAGCGGCAGACTGCAAGGATGCCCCAGGAAAAGCCAAGACCTCCCACCCCAAAGCCTAGCAAAAGGTTTTCTGTCATGCTTTCCATTTAGGTTTGGGGCATTTACCCTTCATACGCAGACTTGTGTGCATACACGACAGAGCCTGAACCCGAGCAAACCTGGCGAGGTGTTCTTCAACGGCTCACAAACACTTCCATCGCCCCAAAGAACACAACTTCACTGCATTTTCACCGGCCTCTGACACAGTTGATGCAAAGAGTACGTACGGAACTGCTCCCTCCCACAGATGAGTGGGAAGAAAAGCACGACAGGTTTGTTTATTGACACAAAACCAGCCCCTAAGCTTGCGTAATATTTTCAGACAGACAAGAAGCAAGTAGCACCATGGACCTGTGAGACACGTGTAGATGCTGCATGTAACTTTCATGGCACTTTTAAGTCACCTTTATTGAATTACCCAGTAAAGTGCTATAATTACTTTTGTCAACACTGTTAAGCAATTACAGACCCGATTTTGGCTGTAACGCGCATATGCAGCAGGTTATTATCTGCTTCTATTTCCACTTGGCATCTGTGTCACACACTCAAGACTATCAAGATGTTTCACCACATCCCTCTTGGTGCATACTCCTGGATATTACAAGCGCTTCTTGCCTTGGAGTTCCCCCCCGTCCCCCCTGACACTTTTAGGTCTTGTCTTCCTCTCCCCTGGATTTCTCGCTTGATTTTGTCCACTTCCCTCTGCCCTCTTCCTTTACTCCTCCCTGTCCGAAGAAGGAAGCTCTATTCCTTCCTTGCTGAACCTCACACCGTTTCCTGGCCACATTGTTCATCTCTGCCGCTTTGTGTATTTTCTCTTCCTGCGCAGCACTGGGATCCCCTCCCAACTTGAACTCCAGCTGTAAACTTCATTAAAAGGCTGTTTACCTCTTCCACAGAACTATCGCGAAGGTGACTGGGCAGATAATCCTGGAGCCTGTACACTCCACATTGCCTCTTTTCTCTGAGAGCATCTTGTGTGTCTTAAGGACTGCTCTGGCCATCGTGCAGTTACCAACATCGCGGGTTTCCAACAGTGGAACTCCAACTTTCCTCAGAAAAGTATTGGAGAGTTCCCTTTGGGGAAACTGCTTCGTCTTCCTGAGGTTCAGTGTTCGTTACAGGAGGTGCCCTCTGATCCTGGTCCTGATGGCCATTATGAATCTTTTAGAACCCATCACTATTGTTAGCAACCTCCAGTTTTGCTGGTACAACAGGTCATGGTATCTCAGAGATTGTTAACCGTGGTCATTGCTCCAGCTTCACCTCATGTAGCATACATTGCACTCACATCTGCAACTAGCTCCTAAGTCACTCCTGCTCAGTTTACAAAGTTCGTTCCAGCAAGAGAATTCTAGTATTCCCTATGGAAAAACGGGAAGCTGTTCGCTCCCGAAACATGGTGTAAGGCAGAACTCACGGCACAATGACTTTGGAAGCAGTCAGAGATCATTCTACTCACCAGCCAAAGAAAAGAGGTGTTCAATCCAGTTTTCAAAGCCCACGGATCAGCCACCAGGTCCGTCCTTCCTTACGGAACTCTCGGTACAAAGGGTACTGATCGAACAGCCATTGCATCGGTTGCTCGAACTTGTCATGAAACCAAATAACACAATGATGCAAAAATGCTGCCTTTTGAGCTGCAGCTAGGAAGGGTTTCAAAGCACAGGTGGTGGTGTAAGAACCTGAAAAAGCACACCAGAGACAAAGATCTGGCAAAGTCAAAGATACAGGATAGGGAGGAACAAAATGACGGTTTGCCTGCCAATTCCTTCAAACAGTTCTGTTACCTGCCAGATGAACAGTCATCAATCAATCCTGCCTCTTAAAAATATTTACATAAAACAGAGGGAAGAAAAAAAGATCCATTTCAATCAGACGTCACTGAGAAAGCCCCACTGTAGTATGATTTCCCTTTACCTAAGCCCTAGCTCCACACTCAGCTTTCCCAGCAGCGGGTGCTAGAGGCTGAGCCTGAAGCACCACAAAGACTTCCAGCCACGTCACCAGAACCAGCAGCCCAAAACACCAGGGCAGTGGGATCGGGCAGGTTCCTCCCGAGCCCTCCAGATTGCAAACAGCCCTGAGACTGTGTAAGTATCATGGGACTATTCGTAAGGTGAAATCAGTAACTGTACGATCAGGACTCGCAGTGTTTCCAGTGTGTGCCCAAATCTGTTCGACTACACCGTCTCTGAAGCGAGGACCAAGCCCCACATCTCTGTTACCTCACTTACGGGTTCCATCTGTGAAACATTAAACAAAGGTCAAACTGACAAACGCCGAAGTTTGCTGACAGGGACTGCACATTTAACCCTTTATTTCAGTCAGTGGCTCTTACAGCCTGCGGCTCAGCCTGCATTTACAGGGATTCGCTTTCCCCAAGCCGATGACGGCATATCGTGCCACCGGCATGATGCGGCATGGGATGAGCTGGGACTGTGCTGGCCCTGCCTGGGACAGCAGGAGCCCTTCATTTCAGGGGGTGACACGCAGCAGCTTTTGATTTTTCCTTGCCTAGGGATGTCTCCTCAATCTAGTACACTCGTGACAATAAAACCATGATCTCAGGATCTAGCTGAGAGAGGCAGGCCAGATTTTAGAACTGTAATACCTGAACAGGGCACAGTGGTCACAGGCATGAATGTTTCAGTGTGTCAAATAGCTTTGCAAATATAACCGAGATGGTTTTGACAAATAAACCACCACCGCAGAAAATGAAAAATAAAAATAACCAAGAACTAACACATACTAAGAATAAAATCTAAAACCACCAAAATTTAGGGGTAGACTTATGGGCCAAATGAATTTCACCCAACTCCAGGAACCAAAGGAAGCCCTAATTTTAGGAGCAATGACCACTCACCTAGTCAGTACAGAGAAACACCAAATAGCAAGTTAATTCAAGCTTGTTTCTCCCCCCACTGCCTCATGTAGAAAGCTGAACTTTGGATAATTATGCTCTAAAATTGGAGACTCAGCACACCTAAATTTAGAGGAGATTAACAAGGCCTGACTATAAATGATACTCTAATCGACGCGAAGGAATTATTATTTTCTTACTTCTGATGCTGAACACATAATCGCTATATGTAGTTTTTCCTAACTATCATACAGATTTTCCTGTTAACCCCTATTGTATCATTCAAGACATAAGAATCGGGTCTCCAATGGACCTGTTGTCACTTCCCAGTGGCTTCTAAAACCATCAACGCTGGGGACTCCTGAGCTCTGGAAGAACAAAGCAATTACTGCAAGAGAAATTGAATAGTTGTCTCTAACTGATATCACTAAAATAACAAACCCACCAACTTCCATTATTTATGCTACTTCTCCGTATTTGGGAAGCTGTGGTGTTTCAAAAAGCTTGGAACGGTCACAACTTAAACCATTTTTCCACTGCACAATCCATAAAGAAACAGCCAACAGAGCCAGAGGTCTGTAGTTTTTCATCTTACGTGTTGATGGCTCGAGTGGGGCCAAGAGCCGGAGATAAGCCGGCCAGCCTTTTCAAGGAGAGGACGATAAGTGCTTCCCTGCATTGCTTATTCTTGCAATTCTAATCACAAGTCTTGCAGCATTTGGCACTTTTCCTTCAGCTCCACTTAAGGGCTTACAATGGTGAGAATCTCTCTTTTCCCAGAAAATCTGTACTGCGCTGACGAATGTCTGCACCGAAGGGTTAAAGCAGCAGCGCAGCACGTCCACTTGAGCGTTTTTCAGCATCTCGTGATGAAGCCCAGCCTCACACCATGACGCTGGTAGCTTTTTTTAAGCTCTAAAAGAAAAACTTGAAGTATTTTAAGGACTTTGATGAAGGAGGAAACAAGTTCCCCAGCTCACTGATATTACTGTGTGAGAAACTCCAGCTCCGGACCAACAGCACGTGGTAACGACCCACAAGCTGTTCCTGACCAGAAGTGAGGGCAGGGACGTGTGGCTGCACACCCTGGACCCACACACAGGTACTTCCCAAACCCTGCGGATTACGGGAGATAACGCATCCAGCTGCCCGCAGCCCCACAGAGACCAACACTGCAGAGCCGCGCAGAGGCGTCATCCCAGCCCCACCTGCCCCGGGCAGGCCGAGCCTGTTCCCCTGACATCTCCGGAGACACCGAACAAACCGACCGGTACTGCTCTCCTGCTGCCGCCCCACGGGCTGCCCCAGAGCCCAGTGACCCGAGAGCACTGGAAAGGCAGAAAGCACAGCGCTCACTCCTGTCAGACTCACTTCTTCTGTTCAACATTTTTTATTAGAGATACCAATAGTTTTAGAAATATTTCTGGGACTGTCGTTTATGCAGAGCAATGCTTGAGAAGACCAGAGGAACCACTAAGTAATCTTAACTTGATCATGGGCTGGATATCCTTTAAAGTGGAAATGCAAAGTTAAATTCCAAATATCAAACCCAGTGTCTACCAAGCACCACTGCCTTCAAAAAGCAGCCTGTCACTTCAGGCCTGACTTACGATATTAAAAAAAAGTTTTCCCACACAAGGTTGAGGAAGAACTTCCTCACGCCCTTCTCGTACAAAATCAGCATTTTACTTCACATTTATTTGAGGTAACTGGAAAAGGCGGCAGCTCCTGCAATCAATCTTCACCCTTCTAAAAATCTGTGTTATTTTGATTTGCCAAGATTAGAACATTGGGTTTACTCCTCAGACTTTCAAAAGCCTTCCAAGGATCTCGGGAAATGTGCCCCTTTGTTAACAGCCAGAATTTCCCTTGCTCACCATCGTCACCCCAAACGACTGCGACTGCCACGGTGGTAGGCAGCTCTGCCACCCCCAGGGGGGCAAAACCAGCCTGGCAGATCCAGATGGCAACTGCTACTACAAACCAGCATCACTTGGACAGAGATAAGTCTTTTGTAAACAGATATACACCTGTGGAGATCACAGAAAAAGAGGAAATGGAGCTGGAAATAGGGTTGTATAGCATAAGCAGGTTATCCACAAGAATACCCACAGGGCTGTTTCAATCGTATTGCCAAGGCACCCTCAGATTTCTTTCCGACCTCAAACAAAAGGCCAAGAAGGGAGATTACATCTAAGGCTGCTGTTTAAGAAACAATTAGTGTGAAGTTCTCCATAAAAGCAGGTTTACTGTAACATCCAAACAGCTCTGATTCCTTGGTGTACATAACATGGGGTGAAGGGATGCCATCAAAATACCCCGCACATACGTTTAACCCCAACTGCGGGACTCATGAGCTAAAAATGAATAATATACATATCGTGTTGGTGCCTCTGAAAAAACCCTCCTCTGTTCAAAGACGGGAGCCGCAACCAGGACCCTCAGCCCCACCTGCTGCAGTTTTCCCAGCTTCAGAATTTTGCTTTGGGATATGTGAGCATATTTTGCTCCGGGGGGCGGAAAGGGACCTGGGAGGGGAAGTAAGTGTCCTGGCAAATCTTCAGCAAGGTTACACTGGCAAAGAGATCAATTACAGGCATTCTCTCAGCCTAGTTATTCTCCAGCTTACAGCATAGGTATCTTTAACTCAACATTAATCAGTTAGATCACTCAAATACTGGAAGCAATCGAGCTACGCCAGTGTGAACTGCCAGGCTGCTCTGGCCACTGTGTCCTGGTACCCAGAGCCTTCATTGAGCATTGCGAGTCGTCTTGCCCTGCCTCATAGTTCAAAGTAAGCTGAGAACACTGGTGTGAAAGGTGATTTTCAAGGTTGCATAAGCTTTTGGTTCCAGCTACACAGCAGGCAGGCGGGCAGGCGTCAGCCTGAGGGGCTGAGGGGCGTCTTGGCCACCCACTCCCCAGCCTCTGTTACATACAAAGGTCTGGCCAAGAGCCTGCACGCGGCCCAAAGACCTGCCTCTGGGGCACACACAGCTCCCACAAACAACATTGCCACTAGGGAAAGGAAACCACAACTGAAGATAGAAAAGATGAACTTCAAGATGAGCCACTCTCAGCCCAGCATTTGCAAGACTGTTCCTTGAAGGCTTCGAGGCAATGCCCAAGACCCACTATCTGAGTAGCTCTACCATCTCTCCCTAATTTTAATATTTAGGCCAGGAAAGCTATTTAATTGGAGGAAAAAAAAAAGTTTTACTTTTTGTATTTGAAAGGAAAGGAAATGACCAAGTCAAAAGGCATTCTTCTGAGCCTGAAAGCAAGTCACAAGCTGCAGGCGTGCCGGGGGCCAGCTGGCACGCAGCCCACGTACAGTACGCTGTTTACTTGTTGTCCAACCCCTGATAACTGCGGAGAGTGGATCCATGAATTCCATAAAAGAACTCAGTTTCTGTTCGGAGAGGACGGAAGAAGAAAGCAGAAAATGATAAAAATATTCATCACTTATGGCTACTACAGCCGCTTCGGAAAAAAGACAAAAAGTTGCAACGTAAAACTAACCCTCTTCTGGGTCAACTAAGGCAAAACATTTAGATACAGGCAGGAGCTGTATTACTAAAAAGAAACAACGCTGCTGTGTACATGTCTCCCATTTAAAACATCAGCTTTCGGGGCTCTGTGCTCCTCGAGCACGTGCAAGGACAAAGCATGTGCTAAACTGAAGAAAATCCGCACGTCACAGACATGTAATTCCTG
>NW_010393574.1:23515-23883 GCF_000710305.1 Buceros rhinoceros silvestris | reverse complement strand
GCTGAAAGCTCTCAGTGGAAGACAAAGTTTGTGAGTGAAGAGAATAAAACCTGCTGCTGGGTGCTCGGGAACACTCCTCGTGCTGAAGGACAAGCGGAACTGCCCGTACAGACAATGCTTTCACGGCAGCTCCGCTGACCGTGGTGCCTGGCAGCTGCAGCCGTCGCCCAGGTACCAGCTTTGCCAATGTCGTGTGCCGTGCCACTGCGCCAGGCTGTGGGACCGTGGGAAGTGCCCCTGGCCCTCCCACACGGCGAGCAGCAGTTCACTGGTTTTCCAAGCAGCTCCTTCTCCCATCTACTACTACTGGACCAGACAAACCACTCGGGTGTAAGCCACCCACTGATCCTGTAGGCACTGGGGTAGTG
>NW_010393574.1:18627-23344 GCF_000710305.1 Buceros rhinoceros silvestris | reverse complement strand
CTAAGGACTCTCTCGGGCAGAGCAGCCATAGAAGCATCCTGGGCACTGCCAGGCCCATGGCCATCAACAGTGGTAAACCAGCAACCCTGTCCTAAAGGGAGAGCTGCTCTGTAAAAGCACAGCGGAGTCCATGAAGATGCTGCCAACGTACAGATATTCTGATAATAAGCCCCAAAGGCATCACAGCTGTATAGAGATGGTGAGAAGATGTTTGCTCCTTATTCAGGGGCAGAGTAGCAGGTGCTGCTGAGGTGAATTCATGTCTGCAGCTGCCGTCAGTCAGCACGCACTAATCCCACACTGCAGGTTATGGCCAGAGAGCCCGTCGTGGTGGCGAGGTGATAAGCAGCTGATAGGTCCTATCTGCTCAGGTCCCTCCTGCTTCAGGCGGACAGTTACAAAAATCGCAGTTTGCTGAAGAAAAAGACTTTACTCTCATAACAAGACACTCTAATCTTGTCCCACATGCTGGGACTGACCAACAGACTTCAAACCCGTGACTCAAAATGTTTGTCTTAGATTTGCATGTCTGCACTGAAACAGAACCGCCACATTACTTCTCTAAATAACAGTAAGTATCACACATCGCCCTTCTATACATACCTCCTCATCTCTTAAATACGAATGTCATTTCGAAAAGTTTAAAATAGACTTGGATATAGTCTCAGTAACTGCCAGCTGGTGACATGGAAACGAGCATCCCTCGGATGGGCACAGCCTAGTTTTCATCGGCCACAACACTGCATCAAGTGGATTCCAACATGCCTCCCCTGCCAGCCTCAAACCTAGACAGTGCCTGGGGATCAAACACCACAGCACGCTCTAGACCCGCTGTCCTGCAGAAAGCTGGGATCGGGGCTGGCGAAGGGTGACCCACAAGGAGAGAAAAGGTGACAAAGGAGGTGTGACGGCAAGGGGAGCTGGCTGCCGCAGTGTGCTCCAGCTCAGAAAAACAGGTACTGAATCCAGAAGTGCAGGGAGCAGGGAAGTTTCTGTTCAGGCTCAGGGGGAGCAGAAGACTCGGTCGGGGCTGTGT
The DNA here is from genome assembly GCF_000710305.1 of Buceros rhinoceros silvestris. Classification (NCBI taxonomy): domain Eukaryota; kingdom Metazoa; phylum Chordata; class Aves; order Bucerotiformes; family Bucerotidae; genus Buceros; species Buceros rhinoceros. The sequence goes on along the minus strand of NW_010393574.1, from coordinate 22,308 downwards.
GGAAGGCGGGGAGGTGATCCCGCAGGGCTGGTGACTGACTGGCAGCACCTCCACACGACTGCAGAGCTCACCCAACAGCGGGCTCTCTGCTTGCCTGTCATTTGCATTTATGCATAAGTAACAGACAGAGCAAGCTGAATATGCAAAAAATACATTGTCTGAATGCTCAATATAGCTCTAATTTCCTGAATTAATGATAAGCAGGATTTTAAAAAGTTTAAGGTCGGTCTTCCGCTCTGAGAATTCCCTCAGCCCACTGAGGACGCACTCGCCTGCGTGCCCGGAGGAACAGAAATCATGCACAACTCCAACGTACCACCTTCTCCCCTTTCTCTTGCCCTCTTTCTCTGTTTCGCCTTTTCACTCTCCTCCTTCTCCAAATCATTTGACTTTGTCTGGATTTTAAAATACTGGCTGATCTCCACCTGGCTCACACCTCCTGACTATGGTTTCCCCCCCCATTACCTGTGCTTCTAAATCAGATTAAGAACATGTGCCCTGTACCAAATCCTCTTTCTCTGTTTCGCCTTTTCACTCTCCTCCTTCTCCAAATCAGTTGACTTTGTCTGGATTTTAAAATACTGGCTGATCTCCACCTGGCTCACACCTCCTGACTATGGTTTCCCCCCCCATTACCTGTGCTTCTAAATCAGATTAAGAACCACATGTGCCCGGTACCAAACACCCACTGCTTAGTTCTCAAAGAAAGGATTCAGTAGAAACATTTTTATCTAGTTTTCTTGATCACAGAAAAGGAAACACAACTAATCTCAATTCCCATTTGTCTTTCTCAGCAGTACCATGGGGATGAAAAATACAGAACTTCAGTCATCATTTAAAGGCGACAAGAAGAGGCCTACGACATCGTCGTCTGTACAGAGCAGACATTTGTACGTGTACATACAAATTCATACATCTTTCTACACCGTTGTTTATTGTATGAACTATGTTTATGTCAATTGCTTCCAGAAGGATTAAAAAGAAAAAGCACTGAGCTAAATAAAGCATCCCCCATCTGCAAAAGGTACCGAGCGTGTACATCGAGGGGACCTTGTCTTCACTATGCCACTAAAAACAGAAAAAGGAAGTAGAGACTTGACTAACTCGGAGATGCCAAATGAAAGGTGAATGTGTCAACGTCAGTAAGTGTTACAGAATTATAGTCAAATATTTGATTCAGATTTTTGAGCTGCAGGACAGTTAATAGCTAAAACAACCCCCACCAAACAGCAAGAGTTTGGTGAGCACGATGCTGCAAATAAAGGCAGATGACACCAGGGACACCTGCAGAAAGAGGACAGTAAAAAGTTTCGCCAGTTTACAATCATCTCGCACAGCAACATCAACAAAACTAGCAGAGACAAACACGAATATCCACTGCTGGAGAAGGCAAACAACATTCAAACACACTGACCTAGAGCGGGGCTGGGAAGAGGCGGCTCCCGGGTGATGCAGGGCAGTGAGAAAGGTCAGGTCGCTCTTCCTCGAGAAAATGCTGCACCAAGTGCAGTTACACAGCTTCATTCTGACACCTCTGTGAACAAGTGTGACATATCACAGCATGGACATGACTGCTCAGAGACAACTTAAACAAAAAAAGATCTCTTCTGAAGTCACCTGAAAATCCCACTTGTCTGAGCACCAGAAGGAAGAGCAGGAGAACAAAGCAACGTGCTCCAGAGTGAAGCTGCTCCCAGCCTCCTCCGTTGATGGGCACAGCAGGTTCGGCAGCATACAAGCAGGAGAAATGAATAAATCTCATTTCAACAGCAAGGTCTGGTCATCAGATTGTCTGCGTTACTCTTCACAACTCTTCGCAGGCTGTGTAAGGGCTAGCCCGAGCAATGGATACTTTGCAGTAGCTGCATGATGACTCTTCCCGCTTAGAAAGAATTAGAGAAAACCCTCAGGAAATAAATACGCGCAGATTCCCAACGCCATTCCCTGCATATCCATCAAGAACAGCTTTGCCCACTAAAATGACACTTCTGGGAAAGCTGTTACAGGTTCATTCATCACGGGAAAGGTACAGCAGTCGCACAGGTACGGCACACAGGAGATCACACGAGAGGGATGGGGCAGCCCTCCCGCATCAGTGCCCGGAACGGAAAGGACAACCGCAGCGATCCCATGGCAACAGGCTGCTGTCGACCTGTAGGCAGCCCTGGATGCACCTCCAGACCTGAACCCAGCCGCTTCCCAAACACACACCACGGGCAACCGCTGTATCTGCGCATGAGCTCTGCCCCAAGAGCCAATTTTCTCACCTTGAAACCCCCCCAGGTTTAATCTTTGAAATCAGCAGTTCAGAAGTAGCCGGCAGCATTGCTAACAAAGGGACAAACGCGATCGTGTTCCCTGGGAAGGAGCGGTTATCAACACGAGCACTGAGTTCTGTCCTTTGCTATTAAAAGATAAATATAAATAACTTATTGGAATGGCTAAAACATTGACAATGTCTAGTTTTTCTTGAATGACAGCATATGTTGTATTTGTAGAAAATACTAAATATTATGTTTAGATTCGTAAAAATTTTTCTTTATTCTATTAAATTTACATTTTTTCTATTATTATAATTGCATTATAGTTAAGTTGGAGGGAAAGCAGTGATGCAAGTGAAAAGAATTTCCATTTTGGCAAAACGGGGTCTGACTGCTTGACAGTGTGTCTGCGGCAGCAGCACAGGAATCAAAACAACATTCTTCAGAGCTGCTACAGCACTCAGGGACAGCAAGGGAAACGACTGATGAGAGCATGCACGGCAGAGAGCACGCCTGTAACAGGCGATTTTGATTCCTTGGGTGTCTTTGGAATGATGACGACCACATGAACCAGGTGACGGATGGCTTTCAAGCCCGTAGGCATTTCCCCAGGCAGCAGTTGGAGTCATCTGCTTCCTACCATTACCTTGATTTATTTGCAATTTCCAGACAAAATGAAGCATGGAATTTAACACCTCGGTACACTGGTGAATATACCAATGTTAACAACGTGAAGAAACCACGTGCAGGTACCGCTGCCACCACCGCCGATTTCACTAGTTTCTCACCACCATGCACTGCATTCTCCTTTAGAGGTTTCCCCCCTCCATTTTGTCTGTTTAGCTTGCTGATGCTTGGGTTTCTTAAACACCAGAGACAAACTCATCTGATAAAAGTGTTTGGCAGTAAATTAAAAACCCACCCAACCCTGCAGCACAGGCAGTATGGGATGGGCGAGCGCAGCATTGGGGATGCCAGCGCACTAGGGCTCTCGGAGCACAAGCCAGAGGCTGTTCCCTTTGTCCTTCCTGATGAGGAAACCCCTCGTTTACCTTTTGGGCTGCTGGTGCACGCTCAGGCTTTCATAAATTCGTCAGGGACAACCCAGAGCCTCTTGCCCAGCCCCAGCTGCGAGCTCCATAGTGTCCAAGCAACATACGGGCGACATTCCCCAGCCAGCCAATCTCACATGTTCCAAACGGAGGCTCCTCCTCGGCTTGTCCACAGCTCACTGTGCCTTCCGAGGGCTTTCCAGCCTGCCACTCAACTACCCAAACCAGCTGCATACCAGCTAACCCAGACACTGCCCTGCATGCTCCTCTGCGCACCCCATATCAGCGCCGACCCGCAGGGAGCTGGGCAGCCGACTTCTCCTGAAAAGTAGCCGCTACATCGGGCCCTTCGCGTCCTCCTCTCCAGC
>NW_010393574.1:319-18501 GCF_000710305.1 Buceros rhinoceros silvestris | reverse complement strand
TTCCAGTTCCACGACAACGTGGGGGGTTTTGCTGGGTTCTTTTCCTAAATGGCCTCTGCTAAGGAAGCATGTCAAAGACTTAAAAGGAAAATAAAATAATTCATGTATATTCAGGTCAGCTGCCCCTCCCCTGTCCACAGGCTCACTGAGAGCCCCACAGAAGCCCAGGACATCGATGAGGTGGTATTTGCCTTCCAGGAGCAAGGACAGCTCTTTCCCAAGAGACTCGTGTGTGCTCAGTGACCTGACAGCTTGACCTGTGCCACCTTGCCATGGGCAGAAATCCGACTCACTGCCCACCATGCTCCAGGGCCTGGGGAGCCAGGTTTTTAACAGGAGACACACCAGCAGCCCCCGCACCACGGCTGCTTTGTCCCAGACATCACCTTTGCTGGTCTGCAGGTCCTTCAGGACTGCTGAGCGAGTGCCACCCTGGCCCACCGCTCTGACCTGCCTGGCCAACCCTCCCAGCACACGTCCCTCAGCCTGACAGAGCTTCCTGCTCCCAAATGAAGGGGTCTGGCACCGGCAGGCGATGGCCAGGCTCTGGGTGTCCCTCGCCCGCTGTCCCACATCCTTCCACTACGGACAGGTCTGCAGAGCTGCCTGTCAGGGTCAGCACCCCTCGCAAGGCACTTCACAGACTCCTTTTTTAATCCCTCTCAATTTCCTATTTATGGTTGAACTTACATCTTTTAAGGGATTTTGTTCACCACACTGGGGCAAGCTTTGCCCTGTTTTAAAATGGTGATTTTTAATTTTAACTTAAATTGAGCTACTCGATGCTATCAGTGTATCACAGCGATACGTTTCTGCTACTCAGTGCTGTTGGCCAGTCGGAGCTGTTTGGGGGTTTCTTGGTGGTGCTGCTGCTTCTTTAAGTTTTGGCTTTGAGGGTTTTTGGTTTTTAAACCAATTGCCTCATTTACATGTAGTTCCCTCACTTACAGCTGTCCGCACACTGGACTGAGCTCGCTCTCTCCATCACAGGTCTTGTGACGGGCACTGCAAAGCAGCTCTCCCACCGGGACCCTCTTTAACCAGCTGACAGCATCGTGTGAAAACAAGTCTGGAAGCCCACCATTGCTTGTTGCATTACGCACGGACTTTCAGGACACCCTGAGCAAGAGGCAGCAAATGAGAACATGCCAGTTGCAGCGAGGAGAGTTTGATGCAGCTGGTGATGCAGGACTGGGGTAAGACAGCTGTGCCTGTACCACTGCCCAGAAACACACCACATTTGATGTGCCTGTGGACCCCTGCACAGTCTGCGGAAGGTTGTTCCTGTGGACCCCTGCACAGTCTGCGGAAGGTTGTTCCTGTGGACCCCTGCACAGTCTGCGGAAGGCTGTTCCCTTCCCAATCCTGTAAATACCCTGACGCAGGTTACCGTTTAGTTACGGAGCTTCTCACACCATGAAGGCAAAACATTGCAAAATCACGGGATTTTAAACACAATCTGGAAAAATCTACCTTGCAATTAGCACCCAGCTGACAGGCGTCGTTTTGTAAGCAAGAGACGTGGGTGTAGGAGGGATACTCCAAAGTCACAGGTAGTTGTATGTGGCACCCAACCACCTTTTCCACTTTGAGGGCTTTTACAACTCTAAATATTTTTTGAATACATGACCAAACCAACCCCCAAACTCCAATCTCGTCTGGCAGAATGTTGCCCTGTGACAGCGGCTTCTATCAGAGTGGGGACACACAGCGTAATGCTCAGGCCACATCTTCAAAGTCATTACTTCCACTGCCAAAGCTTGGCCAAGGAGTTACGCCATCTTCACAAAAGCAGAACCATTACACATAGCTTTGGGCAGGAGGAACAGGAGCGAACAGAAAACTTCGTTGCACTCATGCCCCCTTTTTAAACACAGAACCTAGAAATAGACTCTCTGATCCAAAAAGGAACCCGAGTTTGTTCTTAAACACAGGATGGGCCAAAAGAATACGCATTCCCCTCAGGACACCAGCAGTCATGGTTTAGGAAATAGCCATCTCTGTGACTGCTGAAACAGACTGTTTGGGATGGTTTCGATAAAGTCTGGAACTGCAGCTTTGCCATCTGTTTCCACAAAGCTTCAGGGCCTCCCTCGTTGGTACATGCCGGGTGTCGACTTTAAATGAGGACAGCAGTTTTAAGATGTCCACATCTTGAAACACTGCACACAGAAGATGGAGCTGGTAGCACTGAAGAACCCTTGGAAAGGTTCAAAGACCTAGATGCTACATTTCCTTTAAGCTCCTCCTTGGCTTCGAGGCTGGGCTCAGCCAGGAATAGAAACCCTGGCCACTTCCTCCCTCCCCACGGCTTGCTGGGCCGCTCCACCAGACCGGCCTCATCAGAGGAGCAAGGCGGAGCAAACCAAATCCCAGGCACCAGCAGACTCTTACCACCGTCCCGGGCTCCTGATTGTCGTTTAATAAAATATCAGATGTTCCAACCTCTAACGTGATAAGAGAGTCTTTAAAGAAGAACCTTGGAAGTGACAAAATAGGTCCACGCTCATTTGTCAAACCAGTTGCTCTGGTTGGAAAGTTGCTGTCAATCATCTGCTGTGACTAAGCAGGTCATCTTGCAGGCAGCCCGATATTAACCCCTCGCTTTGATAACAAACAAATGCTCTGCCACTCTGACCAGAGAGCTTGGAGCACTCAGAGTTCCACACTCACATTTTATATGAGGAGTTTTAGCTCCAAATTTCACTATTTCATTAAGTCACACACATAACTTGCAAACAACCTGGCACTGCGTTTGAACAGATGTGTCTCCTGCAAGCAGGGGAGCGAATCCACTGTGCAACTCGTTAGATGGGGTTTGTTAAAAGTGACGGCGTCAGAACAGCTTCCTTGTCACTCTAGAAGATGGCAGGCACGTGGGGCTCAGAAAGCCGTGTTCAGGAAGGGCAGATTTCATACAGCTCGATGAAAATGAAACCACAGGACTTCACTTTAAAATAGATTACTTCCCACCAACACCGGTGTGGCCAGACGACCTGCACAAAGCCTGTCAAAGGCCAGAGAAAATGTTTCTTCGGGACCACGCCCTGCAGTGGCAGCTCTTGTCTCCCAAGCTCTTGTCTCCTTGGCAGCACCAAGGGAGACCGTGGTTGTGATCCAGCATCTCCTCCATACTTCAAGCCACTTCGAGCAACAGAGAGAGCAAACAACTTAATGTTCGTTTTTCTTGTAAACCTTCAGCTCACTAGTATAGGTTGGTCACAGCAAGTAACACAAAAAGCAGTGCAAGTCTCCCCTTTCCTCCAAAAAGGGATTACATAATTTATGAAAGTAATATGTGAAAGGCATACTCTCTGAAAAGGCATAATCTTCTCTGTGTCGCTCCAGTTTTAGTATGTGTGCTCACCTCAGCAGCACACACGCTAAAATTGGAACGATATGAGGAAGATGAGCACAGCCCCTGTGCAAGGACGACACACAAATCCGTGACACGTTCCGTATTAAGTTCCTGCTATAGTAGTTCTCCTCCACAGGCACAATGCCTTCAGATATACACCTGCTCCAGCTGGCCTTACCCAGGGCCACAGTCCCTCCAGGAGTGCCCCTGCTCCAACATGGCCTTACCCAGAGCCATGGTCCCTCCAGGAGCGACCCTGCTCCAGCATGGCCTTACCCAGAGCCATGGTCCCTCCAGGAGCGACCCTGTTCTGTTGTGGGCTTATCCACGGACATATGCTTTGAGGTGCTCCAGCATCACCTCCTACACAGCAACTGAAGCTTCAAAGCATCCTTGCTGCAGCATGGACTTATTTACAGCACAGATGCTTCAAGGTGCACCTTCTCCAGCCTGGACCTATCCTTGGGCCACAATCCCTTCACAGCTAGACCTGCTGTGGCACGGATGTAACCATGGCCACAGACGCTTTGAGATGGACCTGCTCTGCCATGGACTTATCCATGGTCACAGAAGCTTTGGGGTGTCCTGCTCTCATGTGGACTCATTCTCAGGTGACAGTCCCTTTGACTCAAGTTCAGAGGGAAGTTCCAACCTGCCCAGTACAGCAGCGATGCCCTGGCCACCTGCCAGCCCCAGCACATGGCCATGGCTGTTATCAGAATGTCCCCAGGAGTAGCGGCGTGAGACCATCAGCAGCACAGCCAGCAGCAAACACAAAAAGCAGCCACGAATGAACACCAGACTCCAGTTTTCAGCAGGGCAAGCAAGCCCCATGGCCAGCGCAGGAGCTGCCGTTCACAGTAAACAGCACTAACAGTTACCAATTCCATCTAGCACATTCCAATCCAACCTGTCACTGTCTTGAACCCTTCCAGCTCCACACTGGGCACCAACTCGTTTAACCCCAGCTGGCAGCTCAGCCCCACGCAGCACTCGCTCACGCCAGCCCGGTGGGATGGGAGAGAGAATCCAAAGGGTAAAAGTAAGAAAACTTGTGGGTTGAGATAAAGACAGTTTAAGGGGTAAAGCCAAAGCCCTGCGTGCAAGCAAAGCAAACCAAGGAGTTCGTCCACTCCTTCTCATGGGCAGGCAGGTGTTCAGCCAGCTCCAGGAGGGACAGTGTGACGGTGACTTGGGAATACAAACCATCACTCCAAACATCCCCCGCTTCCTTCTTCCCCCAACTTTTTGTTGCTGAGCGTGATGTCATATGATGTGGACTATCCCCTTGGTCAGCTGGGGTCAGCTGTCCTGGCTGTGTCCCCTCCAGCTCCCTGCACTCCTCCAACCCACTCACTGGTGGGGTGAGGAGCAGAAAAGGCCATGAGACTTTGTGAGCTGTGCTCGGCACCAATGAAAACACCAGCACTGTTTCCAGCACAAATTCAAACCACAGCCCCACACCAGCTACTGAGAAGAAAATGAACTCTCTCCCAGCCCAAACAGCACACATTCTGCACTGACCCAATAGTAATCTATGTTTGTTTGGAAATCTGGGTAAGGCAGTGAAAACAAACTTGCTTAATTTTCAAGCTTATGACCTTTCACTTTTTATTCCATTTTAAACCACTCTTTTCCTAGTATCTCGTCAAAACAGTAATTTAGTCTATTTGTAAGACCTCACCCTACTGAGCTAAGTGAAAACACAGAAATTTCTTTCACTGAAATAAAGAATCAAGAAAGGATGTGATCCTGCAGCCTCGTCACAGCTGTTTTTCCCTGGAATCCAGAGATGATCACTGAAATAAAGAAATGAAACCAGCACACTAAACATTAATCACTAATATCCCTTTGCAGTCTCATTATCAAGATCTTAAAACATCTGAGAAGTTAAAATTTGATAACCAACAGTTTCTTGCATTTGTGAGAAAACTGTTACTCAGAGGTGAGTCTGTTTCTAATGGTACTTACAGTAACAAAATCAATGGCTAATTTCTTCAGGCTCTTTTAAACAACACCCCAGCTTTCAAACAGAACTCAGGAGAGTCTTTAACTCCCTCCCTGTACCACTGAAAACTCCTCTATCTTCTGCTTTTTGAGTGCACGCCCAAGCGCTCAGCACCCTCTGCTCCGAGGCAGAGGCACTGCTCAGGGCTGCGACCCTTGGCCTCTCCGCACCCTGAAAAGGCCACGTAAGTGTGTAAGGCCCTAAGTAGCTGTAAAAAAAGTCCTAACCGCACACGTCTCTTCTTCTCACTTTTAGTTTCTCTTTGAGTACGCGAGGTGCGGCCCCACCTGTTACGTAATTCAACTGCCCTCCACGTTACTTCACTTGCCTTACAAGACAGCAGGTCTACCCCACAGGCGGATCCGTTTGAGCGGTATCAACCATTGGTGAAATATCTTGCACAAGTCTCACCAGCAACACGTCAGCAAATGTCAGCCTCTACACGGCTCCTCTGCAAAGCCACGATACCCAAGTCTGAGGCAGTTTTAGGAACCTACAAACAAGTAAGGCACCTATGCTGCAGAGAAGATTCTATTTGGTGCAAGTGGTGTGTCACCCCTCGTCCCACAAAAACCATCAGCAGAGTTTGCGGGCTGCAGTCATTGACAAAGGTACAATGACAGAATGGGCTGGGTTAGTGGGTCCCAGAGGCCCCCTCCTATTCCATCATCTACATTTCAGCAACTGCTTACAAACAGGCGATGTACCTCCCCTCCTCCTCCTCCTTTGGTTAGTAGCTCAGCATGCCCACACTACCACAAACTGCTGATCCGTGCCTGAGAAAGCAATGTCCGGCCTGACGGAGAGGGCTCCTTCGCTACTCCCAGCTCCCTCTCCCACAACACGCGACAATCGATTTCCTCCCACTCGCCTGCTGATTTCATCTTCGTTTGAAGGAAAGTTTTTCCCACTGATGAAAGACCATTTTCTAAGGAATTTTAGCATTCAGGAAGAAGCTGAATTGGCCATTTCATATGCAGTCTGCTATTATTTCTACAAACATTTATCATCTTAATCAATTAAACTTAAGTGAAATTCCATACTCCTTCACTCATCTCCAGCAACAAAAAGCTTTTCTGGATACCAGGATTAGGATCTCTAATTTTTAAAGCCTTTTTAAATTCTTGTTCTCATTTTATATTGGTTTATAATCTAATCCACTATTTTTAAAATATGTCGTTACCAATTTACATCATCTGATCAGATAAAAAGCTACAGAAGAACTGTATGTTCTACGGACGACAGCATGTGATAACTGCACTTGTCCACACCTTGTTTTTTTACCTGACTCCAGAGATCGCACAACCCTTTCCATTTGACAAACAACCTCCTTCGAAGTCAGATCATGCACCCTCGTCTCTTAAAAGTGTCAGTGATTTAATTAAACGTGGTTTAAAAACTGCTGAGGAGAGCAGTAGTACAGCAACAGGCTCCAGCACAGACTAGGAAAGTCCACATCCAACTCAGCATCACAAACGCCCCTAGGGCGACTTGGTTCTCTTGGAGATGCTCCACCATGAAGCAACTGTCAGTGCAGCGTTTGACGCGTCCTGGCAGCACTACCCTGGCAGAGCTCTCCTTGCACATAGAGTTGTACTGAAGACGTACCAGACCCTATTACTACATCATTACATATGATCACACACCAGGCAAGCAGGTTCTCCAAGCGCTGACAACAAAAATAACCCACATTAGCTGCTCGTTGCTGTCACTGGACTCGGCTCAGCAGGGCAGCCCTTCTGCAGCCTGGCAACAAAACCCACAAAGAAGCCCAGAGCTTCACACTTGTGGTCCCCAAGGCAGGTTATGAGAGTGTGGAAAGGCACGGCCTGAGACACACCATGCAGGGCTCAGAGGACTCACAGAAGTGCTGAAGTCAAGGGCAAGGCCAGACGCCCACATACCCCAAGCAGCAGCGTCCTCTCTAAACATCCATCTGCAAAGGGAGAGAGTGAACGAAGCCTCTTCTGTCACACAGAGTCACGTGGTTGGAAAAGAGCCCTATAACGGCTGGAGGATTCTCATCCGAGACCAGAAACTCATTTTCTAAAAACTTCAAACCACTGACGTGCTGTTTTCACACCCCTCTCATCCCACTGGAGATGCAGTCAAGCTACTGCCTACTTGTGAACAAAGAAGTCCTCCACCTCCAAGCCCCTCTTCTCAAGGCGAAGCGGGTAAGTAAATACTCAGAGACAGGAACACATCCCTAAAGAAACCCAACCTACTCCACACTCCAAGTTTCTAAGACAAGACAAGACCGAGGTCTCTGAGGCAGCCAGCAGCCCCACCACAAGAGATCTTTTCGATAGGGACAACTACAGGACTTTTCCCCATTTTCCTGATAATCAAAGCATCATATCAGATCCTCCAAAATAAACCCAAAACAAACCAATTTTGCTTATTGGAATAAGCCACATACTTCGTTGATACTCAGCTCTTACCTGACAGTACCATGAGTTTCCCAAGTAGCATTTTGAGATGAAGCAGATTGGTACCCGGTTTCTTTTTTAGGAGAAAACTCACATCCCGAGCAGGATTCACTTACTTAAAACTTAGTTGTGCAAATGAATGCAACCAGAAACATTAAGTCTCTGCACAAAGCGACAGCAGGGAGAGTTGTGCCCTGCTGCTCAGAAGTTTCCTATTAAACCCTGCGTGACCGGGACGCATAAACACCATCATGATCTCCAGCTGTTTTCTGACACACAGTAACTGCACAAACCTATTACGAATGGCATGAAGAATGTATTACTGTAAAATCTAATATGGAACCCAGTTTCTTAACTGAATTACAGTAGCAGTGGACTGAATTCAAGACAGACATTATTATTAATATTATTTTGGAAATCCTTCCCCAACAGCAGTTTTTCCTTTGCAATCTCAGAAAAACAGAGGTATTCGATCAAAAAGCAAAGTTGCGTGTAATATTGCATCTTCTCAGCAAAGAAGTGGCTCTTGTTGGATACTGATTTTCAGAGTGCATCAGACCTATAGTTTTCTAGGAAGACTTAACGTGGCCCAGGAGGTCCAGAGGTAGAGACGGAATATGGAGTGTACGACCAGCTGATATAGACTACATGAAAAACACAGCTGGCTGGTATGGAAATGTTCTCCACAGAAGATGCCAAAATGACTTCTGAGGAGCACGACTTCCTCCAGAAATCCACACAATTGTAGTGATTATTGATGTAAGGAACCATTATTACAAAACTCTACATGATATCCTGGATAAGTAATACCATGTCCTGGAATCTGAACTTCAGTCTCACACAAGAGCAGCAAGAAAAGCTGACATCATCCACACTGGAGCTGAACCCTGGGTGCTGGGCAGCATCTCTGCTCCCTGCAAAGAGCTCGTGAAGCTGAGGTGACACTGGAAATCTCAAGACCAGGTGAAACGGCCACCTGGCACATCAAGCAGCACAGGGCACAGGAAGAGAGTGGACGTGCTTTTGCCACAGAATATACAGGTGCGTTTCAAACATCACAACATGTAGCTCACATGTTGTTTCAGCCAGCGGAAGAACTCTAGCAGAAAACATCACGGCAGAGGTTAGTGTGAGCTGAGTTGGGGAGGATGCAGGAGGCACGTGCACAACGTTACACCTCTGCAGTGAAGATGAGGTAAGAAAAACCACCAGCAGAGACAAAGCAATGGCACTCAGTTGTTCTCCCAACCCAACCCACCACTTGTGGAAGCACAATTACTCGCCCCTCCAGTAACCACCATAACTCAAGACTCTGGACTCGTGCAGGGTGGACAACCTGGAACCTGTACTGCTGTGGGAAGGCAGCAGAGCTGCACGTCCTGTCTCGCAGTTTCCTTTAACCGAGGTCTGTGATACTGCAGTGCCTCAGCACAGGGATGGAGCACGCTCTGTGCAGGTCACATCTGCCTGGCTCCTTTTGCAGGTGACCAGCAAAGCCGCGGTCACTATCTGCCTCACCCTCGCATATGGGCTAAGTAGTTGGAATTCTTGCATTTTATTTTTCTTTCCCACCGAAATTTGAAACTACTTGATGTGAAGTCAGGGCCAAGACAATGAGCTGAATTAGTTTTTCCTTCTATTTGTGTGTCATCTATTCCAGCTGTTTTGTTCACTGCTGCCCCACGGGGATGAGGCATCCACCAAGAGTATCTGCCCAGCATTTCCAGAAGCCAACACTGAGAACAGGATTAACTCCTGGGCCACGAGTGTCCTGGCTATTTAAGCAAAGGCTATATTATAAATGGACATCACAGTACAGCGAAGCAGCCAGAAAACCGCTGTGCCGAGAACACGAGTAATCTGCACATACAACAATGCGCCATGTTAATACCTCAGTAAATGAGATTAAGACGTGCGTATACTGCCAGACTGAGAGACCGTCTGCGACACCAAAGGGAGCTGCACACCGCACACACTGCGGCCACCTCACTGCACACACGCTGGTGTCTGTGTTTCTAAGAACAGTGAGATCATTTCATTAATGCATTTTAAAGTTCATTCTGTACACCCAAGGCGACACTTTTTTGGGTATTTCAGTAACACAAAACCAAGACAGTTGTGGCTACAGCTCTACAAAGCTTCTCCTAGTGCTTGTAACTTGGACTGAGAACAGGGTTTTACTGGTATGTAATTTATCTCAAGAAAAATGACACTGGAACTGTTTGCAGAATGCGTCCGTTCTGCTGTACCAGCACATCAGTGGTAGGACACGGGCTCAGGCAGCCTTCCTCTACCCCAGCAAATGATGGGGATCTAATTGTTTCTTGCCATTAGCCACAAGCAAGGGGGTTGTGAGGAGAAACGTTACTACCGAGAAACATATGTTTGTTTTCTCCCAGGCAAATTTCTGAGTGCTGAGAACTTGCTCTCCTCTTGTATGGCTTGTGGAGAAGCCGCTGATCGTAACATCCAACAGTGCGGGAACGAATGTTTCTCAGGCCAGTGGTAAAGAGATTTAACAGAATGTCCTAAGAAAAAGGCTCCAAACCACATTTTGCACTGAAGTGCCAACACTAGATCCCTCATGTGCCCCAAAAAGAAGCACTCTGAGGAGACCCAGAAGCCACAGGCTACTAAAACAAAACAGAACAATCTGCTGGCTTCTCTTTATGACCAGCTTACAAGAGGTAAGACGATAGTGAGTTTAAAGTTTTCTTTCTTCACTAAATATTGTGCATCAATAAAAAAAAGAAAACACAGAGCATGGCTGAAAATTTTGCAACCACATGAGAGGAGTCCAAGGCATCAGTGCCGCACCCGTCCCACCGACCCGCGAAGGAGGTGGCGGGGAGCTGTGAAGGACCCCTTACTCGAGCTCAAGGACACACTGGTAGCAGCACTGCCCTTCCCATCACACTCCTGACCAAACGCAGGGCTCTGATCGCTGGGACAACAGCATCCGCCTGGGAAACTCGACCAGGCGAAGCACAGGTGCTGGCAAACAGGACCGGCAGAGAGCGATACCGAACCTGGTGTGGAAATTGGAGAAACCCCACATCTAATCTTGCAACGTGTAACAAACAAACAGTCATGGTTTGGTACGAGTATTACACCGGTGCCAGGGTCCTCCCCTAAGATTTTCACTACTTGAAGTTAGGCAATATTTAAAAATAAAATTAAATTGGAAAGGAAAAAAAAAACCAAGACAGCCCCCTAAAACCCACCTGGTAATGGTGGCTATAAAAGGGGACCTGGTAACCTTCTAAAATGTAGAAATAATTCCAGTTTACGGCTACATACACACATAGTCAGCAGCGTGTTCACTGCCAGAACAAGCAGTAACAGTCAAACCAACACGGGACATTTGCACCTCCCAGACAACTTGCTCTCACTGTGTACAAGTCATCTTTAACACAGTAAATGTGTGATGTAGGAGTTGTGTAACACAATTATTTCACATCTATGGGAAGATCCATGAGCGAAGCTGGTTCAACTACAGTTCTGCTCTCACTGCCAGCAGAAGAGTACAACGGGGTGCAACCATCATATAAGACGGATAAAGAAACCAGTGGGCAACAAAACCCAACCAGTGTTTCATAAGCTAGAGCTAGGCTTAAAATAGAGATCATTGCAGGGCAAAGAATTTAGCAGAAATTAACTATTTGGGTTGGACTTAAAAACACCTACTCAGCTACAGCTAGCTGAGTGGATCAGCTAAGACTGGGAAAAGTGGATTACATCTTACATCACCTATCACTTATCCAGCTACCTTCTGTGGGACAACCCCCACTCATCCTTTTCTGCCAAAATAATTCAATTTTTTGTTGTGTATTTCCAAGACTCAAACCCCAACTACAGTATTACATTAAGCTGACAAATCACAACAGGCTATTGAAACCCCGAGCACTCCCTCCAAACAACAAGTCTGTTTTTTATATCAAAATAGAACCATTAAGACTCGTTTCCATATGGACCATACATTATACACTGCTGAGTCAGACAACATTTGAAGAAGTACATCCACCCGTGCCAAGCCAGTGGCCTTGGCCAAAAGCCGAGCAGAAACAATGCAGCCAGGCGAACGGACAACTGACCTTTACCATTTCTACTGAACGACCACTTTTCCCCCCTTCTCTTCTAGTAAAGTGTCTGAGCCCAAGAAGAATCCCAGTTAAAGAGGGGCGGCAGAGTGGTAACTCCTCCTGGGAACAGGGCTTTGGACTGCTGCTGACCACCAGGACTCTCTCCCCCTTCCAGATTCTCCTCCTCCTCCATGGCTTCTCCCAGCTCTTGCCCTTTCTTAAACTTCCTTAATGATCCTCAGCCCCCACAAGCTTAAGTACTAGGAACGGTTTCAAGTGTAATAAGAGAAGCCGTAACAGAGCCAGTGGGGCCCAGTTTTTGTCGATCCTGGCTGTAGGCTGAGGGGAAAAGCACAGAGCAACCCCCACGTCGCTGCCTTGAGTCTCGGCAGCCTTCTTTCCCCCCGCAACAAGCCGCATCTCCAGGAAGTCACAGGAATAAAGCAGCTGAGCGATGGATTTAATGTATATACCAGGCCAGAGTCCGATGAGTGTGCGTTGCTAAAATAATTTCCTTGAAATTTAGCGTTTTTCACTGCCCTTTGTGTAATAAATCACAAATAATATCCCATCAGAGACAGACACCAGCAAACCCTCCACTTCTTCAGTGAAGCATTTTCCAAATGCTTTCAGCCTGGTTTACTCCACTGCCAGATGCCGTCTCACTTCTTCCAGTAAAACCTGCGGCAAAGTGTCCCACTTCGCCTGCTCCCCTGCTTCTATCCACCGGCCTGCGGATCGCTCCACGGCGATCACTGGCAGCTCACTCAGCGGGGTGGCCTCACCAAGGCGGTCCAGAACGAAGCTGTCCTGCGGGGATTCGCTGTGCTTGCAAAAACTCAGAGCAGTAGCTGCTCAAAAGCTGAGCTGCAGCTCCTGGTTTTGCACAACAGCACAAGCACCAGCAGGTTCTGCTACGACCCCGAGCTACAGGCAGCAATTTATTGTCTGTTGCTGATTCACTCTCACCGAACGGAATCCCGAAGTCCATGAATCCAGAAATCCTGAATTCTTTGCTCGCTTCAGAGTATCTCCTGCCATTCACAGGAGAATTGATTGGTTTTCTCTGTCCGGATCATCACTCGCCTCATTAAAGCCAGCACGCTGTGCTATCCTGAGAAGCAAAATCCACATTTGCATGACATCAATTCAAGAGTTTATGGACTGTGGGTCTATAGAGACGGTACGCGCCTTCCATTTAAGCAGTCGGATTAAATGCTGCCTGAACACCAGGGCAGAACTGCAGCTCTTCTTCCCACACATTTAGGATAATTAATACGTTGGGAATAGTCAAATAATTCTACTAATGCTACAAAATACTTCCTATTGGAAATGGAAGTTTAGCCTGCTGAATTCTCAAAAGCCCAGCCTTCACCTCACGCCATCGGCACCTAAAAGAAACAACCCCAAACACAGCAGAACCTGGCAAGACAACCCTTTCTTTGTCTGTCAAAGCAAGGCCGATTCCGTAAAGCCTTCTGTAAGATAAACAAACAAACCCACAACACATCGCCTTAAACTAACCCAGTTTAGACCAAAGATTTCTGCCAAGGCTCAGGAAGAAAGAGAATCCCTGCTCCAAACACAGGGTTTGTTAGCATCACTAAGGGTTTAAAAAGAAGATGGAGTTTTCTCTATTTTATGGGAAGAAAATAACTAAGGCAAACCCAAACGATGTTGGTTTTAGAATTGGACTTTGCAGTTTTAGTATGTAAAAATCCATGGGAAGTAAGGATGGCTTCTGTAAGGCCCAGAAATAATGAATTTTTATGCAAAACTCAGTTAGGAGCTACCCCGAAATTCTTTACACATTCCTTAAATTGAGAAATAAAGTTATCTTCAGGCAAAAAAAGGCAATAAAACATAAGACACCCTCACAGAAAGTGAGAACGTGAACGCTCACAGCACACCACTGTTACCAGTAGCGGGTGGTGGAAGCTGACTTCCACCCACCACGCCAGGATGCTCCTCGCCTACCAGAGGAGCTTTGTCCAGGGCTCCTGCCAGTGCTCCTGCTGCTGCCCAGCTCCAGCGCACACACACCAGCACACACCTCCCAGCTCCTGCAGAAGAGCCCCAGCAACATCAAGTACTGCTGCCCTTTGCACTCTGGAGCGGGTGTAGTCTGCGGGGTTGTCACCACAGCCTTACCAGAAACACAGCACATGTCTAAAACTGGTGTTCATGAAATCCCCCCGCAGCCGCACGATCAGCTACGTGTGAATCACCCACTCACGAACACGCTCGGTGCTTCCTCACTAGCGCTGGAAAATAAAAACAACGCGTGAACTGCGCAGAAGAATTCTCACACGGGACACCTCCATTGCCCACGAGGAATCTGCTTACTTAAACAGTCACTGAAATCCACCTCCCAAACCCAGAAATAGTTCTTCTGGCTTTGACACAGATTTTATACTGACTGCCGTTAAAGACAGAGTGAGAGCAAAATGGAAAACCACCCAAAAAACCCCACAAAACAAACTAAACACAGCGTGCAGGTTGGGCTGTTTATGCAGTAGTGCAAAGGATTTCTGCTCGGTCAGAATACATGATAAAGCACGTTCAACATTCACGTATCAAAACAGAATTCATCCACAAATTCAGGTTTTTCTGTCTGATTCCTTACATTACAAATTGCTTTAAACAGGTCAAAGAAAAAAACTCCACCTCTTCACTACAAAAATTAAAAACCATGTAATAAAGCTATAACGAAAGCCTTTTCAAAGCTGTCTTCCTGAAATGGAGAAGAAATCCTCACACCCCTCACGGCGACCGTGGGAAAACGGAGCGAGTAGCAGGCAGGGAGAGCCTCGCAACCAGCGGCTAACGCGCCGTGGTCAACAGTCAGCAAGGCAAGGGAAGAAGAAAGTTAAACCAGATACTTCATGAAAAGTCTACGGTTACTGGTTTTATGTATGTGGACTTGAAGAGCCATGTTCTCCCTAAGGCTCCACAGATCCCCGGCAGAGCCCTCCTCCTCCACGGCACCCAACTCTGTGCTTGAGCACCTGGCAGTTAAACAGAGGCCAGCACTAAGCAGAATAGACAGCCGAGCGTCCCCGCGGCCATTGGCACCGTCTCCGTGGCGAGAGGAGACATCCAAAGCCACCCCCGGAGAGAGCTGCCACCAGCGCACTCGGCCCCAAAGGCCAGAGGAGAAGCGCTGTGCTGGAGTCTCGGCACCGTGGAACGACTCACAGATACGTGACTAGGAAGGCACCTAGAATAGGTACTAACCGCCCCCCCCAAATCCCTGCTCTCAGAAAACCAGCTCTAAGCAAGCCCCCCCTGCAGTTCCAGCGAAGAGTTAAATTCCAGGTATGTTTAAATCTCACTGCAAATACTCTTATCTCTTTAAACGCAGTTATTAAACAAAACGACGGGTATTTTCTATTCGGAATCTTCTAGCCCATGTGAGGCAAATGCAATTACCAAGCACAGGTAAAACTCTTGTTCAGCTTAAATGTAGTTCTAGAAATTTACCCAGCAACCAAGTTATTTTTGTGCTTCACATTTAAGTAACACTAGGAAGAAAAAAACCCAGCCACCCAGCGACCGACCCTCTAACCCTTGAGAACGAAGCAGCTTTTGTACACGGTTAAATACTTCCTTCTATACCACCCGCCGTATGGGTCCTGCTACCACGTCCTCGATTTTCCCTCTAGGCTGGATCTTAGAATTTGTACTTTCATTTCTTCCTTTTTTAAAGCACGCAGCTCCCCCACTCTTCTCCTCCCTTTAATACCAATAGTGGAGCTACTATGGCACTGTGGAATCAAACCAGCCTGGCGATGCCTGACCAGATGAGACGGCCGCGCGTAACGAAGGAATGAGGGATGGCTGACTTTGGAAGGAAAAACCACCCCCAAAGCCAGCAGCAGGCATGCAGTCGAGCTAAACAGACTTGGAGTATTTTAATAAAGACCAAGAAAAACTAATTACCTTGAATAGCCATTAGAGAAAGCAGGTCTGCCAGCGAGGTTGAGCGATCCCAAAGGAGCCAGCGGCTCGTCCCCGGATCCCTGGCACCTATTCCAATTTTCTGAACCGGCAGGAAGAGATGGAATGATATTAAAAATTGGTTTCTGATCCTGCTGCTGAGAGAGCGATGCAGTATTTAAATCATAATGATACATTTGTCCCCCAGAGGTACTGACACCATGGACAGATATGGCAGAGACTTTAGTACCCAGCAGACTCGACCCAGCAAAGTTTGCCTGACAATAAATTGGGCCCATGTTTTCTTGCTTTATGCCCGGGGTACAGAGTTCGATGAAGTCTTCCTTTTCTGTTTTCACTTGAGGCATTGGCATTTTGGAACTGGGTACAAGGTCACCGCGGTCATTGATTTTAGGTTTAGTGTCAGGTAAAATGGGAGGCTTGCAGTCTTCCCCGAGATTTCCTTCCAGGAGAAACGCATCATCTGCGGATATAGGAGACAACAAGCCACCGTCATCGAGCAACGGGTCAAGCCTCCACGGGCTCCCGTTAGGCTCTTTGCCAGGCGATACCGGCGGCAATTCTAAATCCTGGAGAATATCCAGGGTGCTTTGGTCTTCAGAGAATAACTTCAAGTTGCCGCCGTTCGAGCCCACCTGGCTCTGGACTGCAGTTCCTGACTCTAAAGGGACGCTGCGGCCAGCCATGCCGGGGAAATCGGGCTCAAGTGGCAGCTCAGAAGATACTGCTCCCTTTGTGTCCTTGGCCAGGCTCGAGGACTTGTTCAAGCTCGCAATACTTTCTTCCAGGAGCCTGAAGTCCGTTTCTCCAGAAGAGATGCCGATTTGGCCCTGCTGCGAAAATCCAAGGTCGTTTCCCATCACTTTTGCGTCTGTCTCCCCCATGTACAGTCCCATCGAGAGCGACACTGCCTTGGAAAGGTCTGGCGGAGGCACATTGTTTACTAATCCTTTTGAAAAGTCAGCCAAAGCAGGTTGCTGGTTGGAATCTGACTGAGAAGACGCGGGGAGAGGAGATGTAGACACAGGGGCTTGGACAGTGGCTCCACCCCTGAAGGGTGGATGAAAGTCCATCATGATCCCTCCTTTGGTACTGATGAGCGCATTTTTCCTTGTTTCGTCTTGATCCGACGAGTTAAGCAATTCTTTGGAATCCATTACTGTACCATCAGCTATAAAAAGACAAGAAGCAGTCAGAGTTAGCACAGTGAGGATATTTTAATAACCGATTAAAATAAAAAAAGTTCAATCATTAGCCTGGCAGACCTGGTTTAGCTGCTCAGGGAGTGAAAGCACAGCAGATCGTGCTACGAGCTGACGTGTGCCACATCTCTCAACCCCCCTGGCTTTGGGTTTGGCTTTTTGTTTGTGGGGGTTTTTTTAATATTTCTGACTGGTAACAAGGAAATATATTTTGTAAAGCCTTGCTACCCTTGGCTGAAGTAGTGAGTCTGCCTGCCTGCAACTCCAGCTGCAGCATGAGACACCTTTCTGAGTGCACTTTCTAGCCCTGTCACCCACCCAGGCAAGTCAGGAAGTGTCAGAATTATTTAAGTTCCCAATTCACAAATTTTGGAAGGTGACTTTCCCTGGTATTTAATGACACCTCGAGCAGGGCAGGGGAGAAGGACGTTTATCACCTTGCCTGAGTCAGCTCCCCCTCCCCACGGGTGCGGGTGCACCCTCCCAAGCCGGTACTACCAGCCCGACAAAATCTATGAGGTTTGTTATTGTCTAGGAGCTGCACAGCCTCTCCACCACAACACACCACGTCTCCTCTACTTGCGCAGGTTCGGCTTTAAATGCAACTCCTGAATCTGGAAATAAACTCTTTAAATCAATCTCAAGTTGATACGTAAAAGATAACTAAAAATAAAGCAGAATTTTTACGAGCTTCAAACGCTTTAACAGCTCACAGCTATCCTCCAAACACATCCAACACTGACAACAAATCTCCTAAGTTTCATCTGTTTGTATTTACTACATTTATTCTCAGCACAGAACATAAATATTTGGAATAACTGTAAATTCTTTGGCAAACTTTCTCTACTGTTTGTCCACGGCCTAACGCTAACAGCAAACAGCGCCCAGCTCGCTCCCCCCAGCCCCGAAGAGGCGGCAATGCCCAAGTCAAAGCCCGGCCACGCAATTATCCATTAAACAGAGCGACCCAGCAGTGCTCACAGCAAGTTTACGGTCGTCTTAATTATAAACCCACTGTTTCTGCCACCCGTTTTCTCCAGCCCGCCGACGAACGCTGCTGCTGCGGCTCTCTGTATGCCAAAGTTAAGGCTGCGATCAACAGAAAGTCCCCACGTGTGACAGTTTTTAAGGTGGCCCCAG
>NW_010393574.1:0-268 GCF_000710305.1 Buceros rhinoceros silvestris | reverse complement strand
TCCTCCAGCCCGCCGACGAACGCTGCTGCTGCGGCTCTCTGTATGCCAAAGTTAAGGCTGCGATCAACAGAAAGTCCCCACGTGTGACAGTTTTTAAGGTGGCCCCAGCAAGCTCCGGCCTGGCCGAACGCGTCCCGAGCGGAGACACTCGACGCGAAAATCCTTCTCGGTCCTCGGGCACCGCTTGGCGCAGCCTTTCCGTGTGCCCCAGCAGAGGGTCCCTCGCCCGAGGAGGTGCCGGGTGTCGCGGGTCGCGCCTGGGCAGCCG
>NW_010393573.1:83599-87086 GCF_000710305.1 Buceros rhinoceros silvestris | reverse complement strand
TAATTATTATAAAATAACCTTATTATAAATTAAGAGGGGTTTTTTGACCAATGACTTCTGGAAAAATCTAAAATCTGTGAGTATCAGTAGCTCAGGAAAATAAAGCCATAGCAGAAAAAAAAAGAAAAGTCCTGCTGATGTGCCCTTTTAGAACAGAGCTAACATCAATAATTCTTGCTTGGTGCATGAAGTTTTAATGTGTAGACAGGCACTCTGTGCATAGCAAGGTGCCTGTGGAGTCATCAGTGAGAGCTAATAAATGCCTGTCATTTGAAGAATACATTACAGAGAGCCAAGTTAAGTGAATCATTTAGTTACCGTTAGTAATTTTTCATTAATATTTTTAACCGTAGTATTATGCACTACGCATTAAGTAGGATAAAGGGGATAATGCCTGTGATGTGATTTATCTTGAAAACAAAGGTTTCCTCCAAAATGTGTGGTGGTGATGGGGATCAGGATGACTGTTTCAGCTGCAATCTCACCAGTGCCTTTTTTGTACTGAAGACTACAGAAACATAGATGAGGAAGAAAGTAATTCCATTCACGTGGCTTGGCATTAACGAGCACCCACCGTTTACATTAATGGCAACTGAACAGTAATAACTGCACTGGAAATGGAATAGCCATAAGCGTGTTTAATACTGGGTATTAAAAATAGCATCTGGAAAGGAATTTCCATAGTACCAAATGCATTATTCCGAGCTAGAGTGTCCTGTTTTGGTGTATGCATTTGCTGCTGAGATCCTGTTCAGCCATAACCTTTGAAGCACAACCAAGTAGGAACAGAAGCGGGAGAGCATCAGGGAATTGGCCATGACCCTGCAGGTTCCACTCTGGTCTCCAGTCGCCGCTCGGCAGGACCCCCTCTTCTCACATGTCCCCCACTTGAGGGCTGGATGAAGCTGGGTTCCTGACAGTCTGTCAGCATGAAAGAGTTACAAGAATAAATATGTTTGATCTTTCTTGCGCTCATAAATTTTTCCCCAGGATAATGTACCTCTGCCAGCTTACACTTTTTCCTTTTAATCTGTTATTTTTCATCACTTTCTGTTCTAAACTCCCAGATTCTGAATTATATATCCCAAAATAATGGCATGGTTGGGCATGCTTGTGAAGATGTATCATTCCCAAGATGCTGAGCAGTTAACAGATAGAGTAAGAGGTACACACTTCATTTGTATGATATAAAGGCTTGTCAGCATGAATTTAGGATTACTCTCAACTGTGCATCATTTTTGACGCACATCAATGCTGTTCCACTTGTAAAACTATTCTCCAGTAACCACTGAGGCTCGAAGGAGAAAGGGAAGAAATTAAAACAAAATTTTAGAAACCCTTACAAACTACTTTACACAGTTGTTTCTCAACTGTAACAAAACTGAAAATAAAGTTTGATGGTTCAGTATCTCTGAAAGCTAGAAAGGGACATTGTCATTCTCTTTGGAAAAATGTGATATTGCCTTTTAAATCATCAAAAGCCTTAGTCTGTGCTTTTGAGGAGTTGTGAAATACCAGCTCCAAAACGTGTAATTGTCTTGGAACTAAAATGTGCACATATTCCAACTCAGGCTAATATTATCCAGTGGGAAATGAATTCACACTGTAGGAGGAATATATACAATCTTCTTTTCTTTGTGAAGCAAATTACCCTTGCTATTATTAGCCGTGAAAAATTTCCCAAATTAATTTATTATATATGTTTGAAAAAAGTAATTTACACATATGTATGGACATGATTTTTTTTATTTTCTGAAGGATGCTGAACTGTCAGATGTGGATTTAACCACAAATCAGATACATTACAGCTTCTGCTGCTGTTCTCCGGGGACAATCATCTGGGCAAAACCAACAATATCCATCCACCAGTTCCTTGCAATGTTTTCTGTGACTGCCAAGTAATGCTGTTCCTTGAAGATCAGGGCAGGTGTCCATGGTGAGCGGGACTGTCACCATGACACTTGTTTCTGTGCACCACTAAGTGACTCCTAAATGTTAACGCTGTATCTGGTGCCAAAATAACCTTTGTCTTTGCTTGATTTTAGAGTAAGGTTCATGGGGGTGACCCGGAGACCCCAGTCAGCTACTGGGATGTTGTATGAGCACTGTGTCCTGGGTAGTGTGGAGCAGTGATTAGGACATGGCTGTAAATCTTTGGGGGAAGTAAATTTAAGGGATGCTATCAAGCTGTAGACAATTTGCATACCAGATGAATATCAAGAAAAGTGATTGGGGCACATAAATATTCCGTCTTTCTGGGCTGTGTCTGTATGCCAAATATCTAGCACCAATAGCTTCCTTAATGAGTAGAAATATTTCACTGTTTCACATTCTCCAGGGCTTAATTTTTATAAGTGAACTGCTGATTCAGTTCTACCTCACAAAATAGCTTAGTTTGGCAATAATTCAAGGCTAAAAATGTGAGCTGTAACTGCCTGCTTTTTCTCAAACAAGCAATTACATGGAACAGTGCATCATTCCACTGAACAATGTTTAAATTCTTCTAATTGTGTTTTATAAAGTAACGTCTCCTGGTTTTGTTTTTGTTGCTCAGTGGCTCCCAACATGCTGTAGGCAGCCTGGGACTCATCAGAAACTTCTGGCAGCCCACTGTGATGGTTCTTCGTGATAGTGTTTTTTCCCGGCCTCTGCAGGATTTGCAGGGTCAGGGTTCGTGAAGAAATGCTAATGTGTTTTTTTGATGCTACTGAGCTTATTGATCCTGTAGCTAGATTGAATCATCCAGCTGGGTCTTGATCTGCTTTCTGCGTCCTTTCTCTTAGTCAGCAGCCACTTGGCACCAAGTGAGTTACCAGAGTATTGTTAGCACAAGACCCCTTGTATCTCATATTCATACATCATCTATATATCACCTGTACTTCAGATCTTAGATAGAGAGCTGCAGGGATTTACACTAGAGCTTCAATTTTGACCTTAAGGCTTGGATGGAGTGCTTTGTCCTCAAAGATCGCTTTTACATCTGTGCGCCTTAAGTTTGAAGGCCAGCGTATGTCTTCATTCAGCCCCGTCTTTTGGTGGTGCTGATGTCGTTCACTGTATTCATGTAGCCAAGCCTGCCCTTCTCTTGGCTCTGATGAGGTAAGCAGGTTGTTGAGTTAATCGGTGTTTGGATGAGATTGTCATGCTGCAGAGGTGGCGAGAGGAGCCTGTGCTTCCTTTGTGTGCTCATTTCTGAACCTATGGCCCCAGGTCAGAGGTGGAAGTGTGTTTTCTAGGACTACAGTAAATAGTGCTCCAGACAGGCAGCGTTGTGGGGAATTTGAAAGCATAACTCTGGCATAAAATAGTTCCTACATAAAAATATTAAATACACTGGTTGTGTACTCTTAGCTGATGCCAGGAAGGGCTTCTCAAGCTTCTCCTTTTGAAGCTCTGTTTGGGCTCTGAAAATTGAGCAAATTTTTGTCTCTTAATTTTCTCCATGCTCCCCCCACCCCTACCCCCACCCCGTAATGAGAAATAAATG
>NW_010393573.1:71259-83509 GCF_000710305.1 Buceros rhinoceros silvestris | reverse complement strand
ATAACATCCACAGGGAGGCTGGTGCAGACGCTGTAGTTTCCAGTTTGGACTCTTTGTGCCCCCATTGCCAGCGTCTCAGAGGATGAACACAATAATGTTGCTGAACTCCTTGCCTTTGGCATAGCGGTTCTTGTCTGAGTCTTTTAATACTCTCACCAGGATTGTTTCATGGTGGAAAAAGAGCAATAGGATGTAAGATGGACTTCTCTTGTCCAGACCAATTCTGGAGGGTTGCAAGCACTGAAGTTTAAGTCTAAACCTGGAACAACACAGAATTTCCCTGAATTTGGGATACGCAATGCTTCTGTCAGTTGAGACACTGTTATCTGATAAATCTCTGTAGATAGCCATATAAACTAATATCTAAGATCATGAGGAAAACATGTTCTTCATAGATAATTTTCTATCTTCTATCAAAAAGCCTTTAAAAAACACTGGCAGAATTTCTCTTGCTCGGTTGTTTTTCCCTAGTATTGCAGACATCCTGGAACCCAAAATTTCAGTCCTAAAAATTGCATTATGCTGTCAGCCCCTGTCACAAGAGTACAATAGTTGTTTTATCATTGCAGCTGCCACTGTAAGTAATGACTTCTAAGCTATACCCCTGAATTTGAGCAGTGTGCAGTAAGTCATATATCCTAAATCAGTTTAAAATGGAACAGAGATGAGATTGCTGCCTGTTAACATGAAACTAGAAAGGGATTAATAAAACCTAAAAAAAGAAGTCCATTATGGCCACTGCAGTCATAAATAAGCTTTATAGTTATGTCTCACCACCAAATGTCAAGGAACCTCTGGTACTGCAAAGTAGTAATTTTCAGTCTTGTTGCTTCGCATTATAGAGATAGAATTGGGTTTTCCAGGTGTTGTTTCTGCTGTCTGCTTCCTGAACTCTCTCTTTTGACCCTTTTTTTTTTTTTTGATGAGATGACTGCTTGTGAAACACCTGGCAATTACTGTTCTTTAAAGAGCCTGAACTCTTATTGAGAGGTTAGGAGCCTTGGTGGCACGCTGCGAGCTGATTAGGTGCATGCACTAAATAAATATTGTGATATAAGGAAGGCTCAAGTGGAAACCAACAGAGGAACCCCTGCTACCTTCTAGCAACACGGAGCACATTTTAATGTATTCTTCAGAACACGAAAGGGCTGGACTCGTCACCAGAGTGCTGTTCACCTGTGAAGCGCTTCGTGCTGTATTGAGTGAGGCTCTTGGTCAGTGTTCTAAGGATTTTTATTGCATCTCTCACCATAATTTCTGAGCTCTGCTGCCTTCTGTGTTCCCCTGACTTCATGCACTGCTGGATGCTGAGACCTTTATTCAGTGACGTTCTTAGGCAAGTGCCGAGCTTCAAGAGTGAAATTGAATAAATTGCCAAATTGAGGCTTGTGTGGGGAGTGCTGTTTTACTAAATCTCTGTCCTTTTTACATAAGATATTAGCTGCAGTTCCTGTCTGCCAATCTGACTGTGTGGGTGAATACTGAAGAGGCAGTGATTAGGGAAACTGAACTATGTGGTTGTTCTTCCTTTGCTTTCTTCATTATTCATAAATTCACAGTTAGCGTCTGTAGTTAATAATTCTTTATACTTCTGTACAGGTGTCACTCAGAGTAAGCTGTGAACATCAATGAATTAGCATCCTCTCACCTTCCTGTGGGCACTTTTAATCCTGGTGCAATGTCTTGTCCAGTGTGCAAGTGTGTTCTGCGCTGGCCTCATGGCACTCAGCTTTTGTTTTTTAAGGTCATTACTCCAATGCGCCAAAAGCCACTATCTAGCCTTAAAGTCAAATTCATGAGATGGAGTATAATTTAGACTTGTTTCTTATTACTTTATGGGCCCATTTAGTAACAAAATTGAAAGAGATATATATAAAATATATATATAAGAGATATATATATACATAAATTTATGTATTTATGTATTTTGCAAACCTAAGATTCAAAGAGGAGAATAGCAGAAAACGTTATTAACTCCCAAGTTTTAAATAATTGCAAAACTGAAAAAGGAAATTTGAGTTAAATCTTTAATCTACGCCCTCTCTCTCTCTACCATTCAATATCTAAATGACACCAATTCAAATTCTCTTTGGGCTGTGTGGCCCAGCAGAGGGCCAATCAGAGATGATTTATTAGAAGAGATAATCACTTTGTTTTGTGGGATGCTGTTTGAGACAAGTACAGACTCTGCCTGTTGTTGACACCCTGCTTCTCCCCAGTCCAGCCGGCAGAAGGGATTATGTGAGTTCTTGCTGGGGTCTAGGTTAACACGGTGGTGAAGGAGGGAGGGGAATGCTTTCTCACCTTGCCTGAAATGGCTCAGAGGGACCGACCCACCAGAGCTGCCGGAGCTTCTGGCTGGTGCAGCTGGGAGCAAATGAAGGGTGTTGTTTGCTGTGTCTATGCGTTGGAAGTAAAATTGAGTGATTTGTTGTTGTTCTGTATAATACATTTACCTACAAAACTTGTTTTTCAGGGTTAGATTCACAACACTGGCAGAGGAGAATTAATGATGGGTTTCTCTTACCTGATAGCTTGGTGGATGTACCTAATGTCTCTCAATATGAAGGATGTGCCATCAGGTCTGTGACTTAGGACTCTAGTTTTTGGAGTCAAGGCACTTTAGATCTTTTTTTCCACTACAATGGATGTTAATTATTGTACAAAATGATACTGACCGCAGAGGCTGAGCAGGCTACAACCACATTGCCTGATCCTAAGGAGTAAGAGTGAGGGAGACAGACAGTACCATGGATAGTCCCACATATTGCTCTCTCTGCCCTTTGAGTGAAATGGCAACCTTCATTTTCCTGACTGCTTTGATTTTCTCACACATGACCAAAATTGTTCCAACTTTGTGTTGGAAAAAAAAAAAAATCTGGTTTGGTTGAACACGTTTTGCTCTGGGCAATAATGTGCATGTTTTTACAGATGCGTTTCAACAGGTTTGGGTGTTTGTTATTAATGTAGTGTTGCAAATAAAGCAAAGAGTGTTTGTAACAAATATAGCAGAAAAGTTTTGGTCTAAGAGATTTAAATAAATGAAGCATTGCTTAAGAGAGAATGAACAAATTAGGTCAACTGAGTATCCTTAAATTCATGGAAACCTTCACTCTGGGTTTGCCTCCGGTCTTCTGATTCAATCAATCAGGATCCCAGCAGCCTTCCTAATGAAGTTATGTCTTATCTAATAAGCTTTCTAGGCTTATTAGGCAATGCCTGAGTTTCAGGATAAGATTTGCAGCTAAAAAGGAGAAAAATCTAACAATTAGAAATCTCTCCAACAAAGTGGGTAAGTTTTCTGCAGCACAGAGCAGACTCACAGTTGGCAGGATTTGAAGGGGTCTCAGAATTAAACACTGAAAACTGTAGTTTGCAAAGGAGGATCAGTTCAGTCATTGCTTAGAGAGGAGCTATGGTGACAGTTTTGGCTGTCTGTACAAAAGTTTAATTTCCAGCTTCGGCTTTAGAGGACTTTCACTTCTCCCTCGTGGTTGATTTTCTTCATCAGCCTTTGCCTTTAGCAGGATTGTTTAAGTGCTGCTCTAACATGAACCTACGCATGCCTTCATCGAGTAAGGTGTTTCTAATGTGACATTCATTGAAATCTATCCCCGTTTCCTGATCTTGATTGCGCTCTGTTCGCAAGGTGATGTGTTGCATGATTCATTAAATGCCTGACACATGCTAGGCCTTCTCAAGATTGACAAAACAGGCATGGTGAAAATGTCAGTCATCTTCCCCGTGAATGCCAGTCATTTACTTATCAGCATGCTTCTGTATAGCTATTGTGTTTCAATTTTTTCACTTTTTCCCTGCTCAGCTTTCATAACATAAGAAAGTTGCAGTGGTATCTGAAGGTAAGTCTGCTGCTTCCACCCTAGAAATTACAGCATCATGGGATCTTTTATCTCTCCTCTGCTTCTCACGCCTTCTTGCCCCTTTCTCTCCTTCTCTCTTTCAGCGCAGCTGAGAGCTTGATGCTAGGGGGTCAGCAGGGTCCTGTATACAAAGAGATGGAAGGATGAGGCTGCTGAGGTCAAAATCTTTTCTGTGCTGAAACATGCTTGTTGAAAAAGTCTGCTGCTTCCACCCTAGAAATTACAGCATCATGGGATCTTTTATCTCTCCTCTGCTTCTCACGCCTTCTTGCCCCTTTCTCTCCTTCTCTCTTTCAGCACAGCTGAGAGCTTGATGCTAGGGGGTCAGCAGGGTCCTGTATACAAAGAGATGGAAGGATGAGGCTGCTAGGTCAAAATCTTTTCTGTGCTGAAACGTGCTTGTTGAAGTTTGCTGAGTGGCTCAGCTGGTACCCTCTGCCTCGAGACTGTGGTGTTTACCAGCGAGAATCAACTATTGCAGCGGTTTCAGCACAAAAGACGTGAGTGCTGTAGAAGCAGCACACCACAGTTCACTGTCTCCTAAGCAGTTCTTTGTGTAAAAGGAAAATTCATTATCAGCATAACAGCTGAAAAAAAACATATTTGTAACCTACACAGGGTTATGAAGGGACCAGCAATAACATTTGGTGACAAAACCTAATGTAAAATATACTATACACCAGCGTCCTTCTCTCAAGTCATCAGCTTTGCATAAATCTGTTACTAAGAAAAACATTCAGGTGGAATAAAATGACTATTAATAAGAGCCCCAAAGGTAATGTGTAGATTTTTACAGCAAAAGCAGACAGTGCCTGGAGGGTTATAATTCTTCCTTTTATACGTGCACGTTGTTTCTCTTTAAAACACTGAGTTTATATTCTAATGGAAACAGAGCTAGTCCTGCTTCTGCATGGGCTTAATAGACTCCTTAAAGTCAGTGGAAGCATTTACAGGAGAGCAGAACTGGACCCCTTGTGTTTCCTGCTTCTGTAGTGACTAGACTAATATATATTTGTCCAGAGTTAAGTATTAAATGCATCGATTCTTCCAGAAATGTGAGGATAAATACAGAGCATGCCGCTGTACCTGTGATATATGGTGACATATATTACAGTGACACCTGTGACACCTGCAAAGTTTAATGTATTATCTGTCAGCCATACATGGCAACATGGAAGTTTAAGGAGATGGAAACCTTCGACTATGAGGTGGATTTCTTGTTAACTGGTTTTTGCATTGTGCTCACCCTGTTAATGCTTCAAGCAGTTCAGAGAGCAAAGAAGAGAGACACAGCTGCCAAACTGGGGTGGCACAGGGACTCCTTCCACATTCCTTTTCAGCATCCTTTGCAGCCTGTCATATTTTCCTGGTGTTTTAGTTTGGGGAGGGGGGAAAAGGATGTTTTCTAAGAAAGATTCCAGAAATATGTTTTCCAGCTGGGTTTATCTGAAGGATAATAATGTTTTTAGTTATTACCCTGGGCATAGCTTTGGAGCAGGCAGTTTGGGTAGACGTAGACAGAGTAAGTTGGTATTATTCAGGTTTGGAGTGTAGGGGGGAAAAGGTCAGCTTGAGGGGAAAAAAACCCTAACTTATTAGGCTGGGTTGAACATAGATCTATTTTGGAAAAGATCATACTCTAAAATCAGGACTCCACTTGACTTAGTCTTCCTCTTAATAAAGCTTAGGTTAATATATGAATCTCAAATTAACATCTTGCCTGTACAGTGTCACTGTTCTCTTTTGCCCCATCCTACTTCAATTTCTACTCTCTATCAACAGCAATCTTCATCTCTTCCCCACCTGGAGAGAATACACAGAAATGAAGTCCTCCCAGCCTAACCTGTATGCTTTAACCCTTCTGCAGCATAATCAAATCCTGTAAAATAAAGAAAATCATATTAGGCAAATGTTGCCAGCTTATGCCAATTGCATGATTAAAGTATGAGGAAGAAAAGGTCATATATTTATCTGACATAAACAGACATAATAGTACTGCATGCTTCTACACGTGATAGTTGATACAGAATTTGACCTCTGCTTTTGTGTTAGCATTTGCTTATATCCTGCTGCTTCTGGGAAGTTAAGTTATTTTCTTCCAGCCCTGTAATTGAAGTCTTAGCATTATCTGTCTACTCAATTATAACAATTATTATATTAATAATCATTAATATAATTATATTATATATAATTATATTATGCACTTATGATAGTGCAATAATAAACAAATAAACAAACAAATAAATAAAAGGTGCAAATTGGGTAAAAATTGTGCCTAGTCCAGAAAAACTCTAATGGATCAAAGATAAAGTCCCATAGTCAACTGAGACAAGCAATGTTGGAGGCTACTTTGACATTTCACCTTTAACTGTTCCTCCAAACTTTATATTTGCATGAAATATTTAATCCAAACACATGACTTATCCGAACACATGACTTTGGGGTTAAAATGACAGCTGTTTCCTTTTAGTGTGCACAAAGATATTGCAAAAACCACAGGAATTTCTGTAATGAACTTTTAAAGTCTCCCCTCTTTTTTCCCCCGGATCTCCTGGTGAGGATAACAGTTACAACCCTTCAGCGTTACTGTGTAAGAAAACCAGATGACAACATTACCCGGAGAGAGCTGTTGAAAATTTATGATTTAGTCTAAAACATGGATGAAGAAATGGTTGCTTTTAGGTCTCCACTCGTGCATTTAAACAGTTGTTTAGAAGCCCCCAGTGCTGAGGTCTGCAGCCTTTCCCTGGCTGGAGGCACGGTGCTGGCTGCTGGCACCCTCCTGGGCAGGACCGAAATGGGGCTCTAGTGATCAGGCAGGCTGCGCTTTAAATATCCAAAAAGTTGTTAATTGAGAACTGTGGAAAAGACCAAAAGGCATGCAGGCAAAGCCATGAAAAAACAAATGAACAAACAAACAAACTTTCTCCTTTACCTGTCTTCTTTCTCCCAACAAGCCCAGGTTTAAACACAATGAATGAAGAGTAGAGATTATATCATGTCCTGGAATAAGAAGAAAAATATAATCAGCATGAGTAACTGTGCATAGTTTTTGCCACTTCATAACTGGAATTAGAAAAATATCAGAGGTCATTCCTTAAAGCAGGGAGGAGACAAAGGAGTAGAAGACAAATGAGTTCAAGCTTTCTCCTCCAGGAGGGGGGAGAACAGTGACCATTAAGCCCTACAGCCATCCCTGTGTTGCAGCCTGGAAGGGGAAGGGGCATGGTGTGGGAGTCCAGGAGAGCCCTGCATGGGAAAGTGGTGGGGCAAGAGCGTTGTCTCGCTCTTGTGTGTGAGCTGAGGGGAGAGGACATGCAGACCTGTGGGACAACCCGGGCTGCAGCCCAGGGAATGACTAGATAGGTTATTTTCTTGTGTTTTGTCTTCCCATCACCTTGTTTGTAGTCTGCTGCTCCCTACGCAGTAACTGGATTTTCAAAGTTGTTGTACAATAGCCGTGCCACTGCTGAGCTTCCTGTGGGGGGACCTCTGTTGACTGGAAGGCTTGGGTTTGCTCTATGTCTTTGTTAAACCACAAATACACCGCAGGAGCATTTGGGAGTCAGTTGAAACTGTTGTATGAGGATCTCGTAAGTAGCTGAGATGGATGAGAGGTTCCCATCCCTGTTTTACAGGTGGGGCAATGAAGCATAGCGAGATTACATTGCTTGGTGGAGATCACAGAGGAAGCCAAGGGGAGAATAACAACTGAATCAAGGTCTTGAAAAGACTGTTTTGCCTTTAATTAGTCTGTCAGAAACATGCCATAGTTTCTTATATAGTGTATGGGTAATTACAAAAGCATACACAGCAGCTTGTCTTTGGAGAGATGCCCAGACAGGAAAACAAAACTGTTGAGCAAGTAACGAATTTGTATGAAGGCATAATAAATGAAATTTATTTTAAGGTAGCTTAGCAGATAGACGTTGGTGTGCGGAGGCAAGGTGAACTCCAAACAGTGAGAAAAAGCAGTAGTTATAATTTTATTAAATTACAGTATGAACATCCCTACTAATTTATTAACAACTCTTTTAGTGGTTTTCTATGTCTGGTAACATAATTAACATTGCTGGCAACAAATGCCACATCTGGCGGTGGAGAAGAATGTAGCACCTCTTTATTACTGTGTTCAAGTAGAAGTAGAGCTTCTGCGCGTGGCTTTGCTGCACAGTGATGTGCAGAGTAAGTAGCATCTGTCCCCAGGGACGTGCTCATCTCACCCTTTTGAAGCAAAAAAGTTACAAAGCAAAGAACCCTTATAGATCCTGTACCTTCTGGTAAGGAGGGTTGTAAAAACTTGGACTGATATCCGCTCTTCTCAGTGCCTTTTAGGTGAGAAGAGTTTATTTCTGTTAACACTCTGGAGGAGATTGCCT
This sequence comes from Buceros rhinoceros silvestris, assembly GCF_000710305.1. Lineage (NCBI taxonomy): Eukaryota > Metazoa > Chordata > Aves > Bucerotiformes > Bucerotidae > Buceros > Buceros rhinoceros. The sequence goes on along the minus strand of NW_010393573.1, from coordinate 75,249 downwards.
GACTGTAGCTCTCTGAATTGGCAGCGTTATTTAGCACTCTGTATTTTGTAAACATGATCCCATAAAAGGTGAGGGAGACAAGCTGATGGCTTTTTGGTGTGTCTGTATGGCAAACAGTAACAATTTTGGTAGGTTAAATGGCTGTCTTAATAGTTTCTTTACTAATGCTGGCTGAAGTTGCGATGGCAATGACAGACCAGTCCAGGTGATCTGAAGGACATACCAAAGTGTGGGTGGGGTGGAGCTAGTCTCCTTAATCTGTCCCTTGCCATGTCCCCGGTAAGTCTGGCCACGAGGACCGTTCCACAGTAACGACACTGAGCTCAGGACTCACCACAGCTGCTCCTGGCTGTCTCATCCTTCAGCAGGTCCGTGTTGTGGCGCTGCTCAGTGAAATTTGAAAAACAACAGTCTTGCAGTAGCTCTGTGCAGAGCTGAGCCCTCTCTTAGCTGCAGGTAGAAGTTGACTCTGGTGCAGTCTGCTGAGAGTTTTCAATAGAAATTTCCTGAGAGTTCTCCAAAAGCCATTTTCCCATTCAGTGTCATTTTCATACATGACAGCAGACTTTTCTGAAGGAACGCCCTAAATTACTGGGGAAGTTGACTCATCTATTGCCTTACTGAAGAATAATCTTTAATTCATGATCTGTTTGCAGCGAGCTGGGCGCTACTTAGACATGAATTCAAGGAGGAATTTGGCTTGTTTAAAGGCTTCAGTATTAAGCCCACAGGGTTTAGTTGAGTCTTTCTTGGCACATAAAAGCTTGTGAGGCTGATAAGGCACACGAGTTCTGTTATTAATGAATTATTTCTTCTAAAACTTACTTTTGTATGTGATCCAGTTGTTCAAGAATAAAAACAGCTTAGAAAACTAACTAGGAGAAACAGAAAAGTGGAGACAAGCTATGAGCTGCCCCATGACTCTCTAGAGATTGTTGGCATTTTGCAAAGTCACACACTGAAAGGATTAAACAGTTAATATGCAGCTGATGATAAGAAGCAGGACTTGATAGAAATCCCCATTAATGTCAATAGAAATAATTCTTGTTGACTTCAGGGGTAGACTTGAGATCCGACTGTACACTCCTAATGCAAGACAGTGTATGTATTTGAAGTAACCAGACTGGACAGTCCTATACGCGGGCTGTCTACTGCTGCCTGCCGAAGTGCTGGAGTGTCACTTGGAGAATTTATCAGTTGCTCAGGAGAATGATGGTTGCAAGCTGAAGGGCTGGAGGTGAAATACTATTTTCTCTAATAAAAGCTCTCAAAGTATTCAAAACTGTCTCTCTAGTTTGTACTGTCTAACTTCTGAGACTGTTTGTTTTGCAGAAAATAATAATGGGAAACTTCTTGGATGTATTGTTTCAATACATTTTTTTTCCTCCCAATCCTAGAGGAAGTTGTTAATGTGTTCCAGCAGCCTGGGAGACTGCACTGCAATAGGCTTATGAGAATCTTTCATGTCATTAAATCTCCATGAAAAATCACAAATTGGATTAAAAAAATCCAGTTAACACAAATACTTATATTGTTGAATTAACCTTTTTTTTTGAAGGATCAGCTGTAGTGTGTGGTAGTTAGGAACGTCTCTCCTACGTGAACAAAAATGAACTTTACCGTGAATTTAAACTGAAATATTTTAATTATTTTCCTTCCTACTTCTACATCTGTTTAGAACTCTGCAAGGGATAAGGACAAGTCTCATGATCTCATCCTCTGTGGGATACCTCAGGAAGCGATGTAGCCCTTGTCTGGATAAAAGGGAAGGGATGAGGGTGTCTGCAAATCAGCATAGCTCCAGTCTGTGCCCTGTAACCGTGTCTCATATGTCTGGCTTGTGTAACTGCAGGGTGAATACCTGCATACAAAGCAGCTGGGAAGTTCAGACCTCTGTCCTAAACCTACATTTGGATTCATTAAGTCATTCTCCTTCTACAGTATCTTGGGGAATTGCCCAAAGTACACTGGGACTCATCAAAGTCGAAGTTAGGGTTTTTATGATCATTGCAAGACCACCCACTGCCATGAGTGACAGCACCAATATGAGTGGCTGTTTATTCATCCCACATCCTACAAAAAGAGAAAACAAATTCTCCTAGATGAACCCCCAAATTTCTTCTCATCCTGAACAGCTCAACAAGGGCGGAAAAATTTCCTTTTTTATGATGTCTGTGGTGAAATGTGCAGTTAAAACCAATTTCCCCAGAACTGCGACATTTAATGGTGATTTACGCACTGAGGCAGGTCAGACATTTAGATCCCTACTTGGTTCTTTATTATGACGTTATCACCCAGGCCACCTCTTGAAACTCAGGGGAAAAAAGGCTTTTTGACTAAAAGTCATTTTTTTGCAAAGGAGTTTAATTTTTCATTAACAATGCTTGGTATTTTGTTAAAAACAAATAACCAATTAAAAATCCTCAGCCCAAACCAGCAGTCAGCCAGTGAAAGATGGAGCTGTGCTTTTGCAAGCCTTTATGTGTTCAGCCCTAGGAGGGAAAACACATACAGCAAGCAAAGCACAGCACCACAATCTGTGCAACTGCTTCAGCTTTGGTGATTATAATAGCCTATTGATGGCAACGTCAACCTCAGCACAGGTCAATTTATTCTGCCCAGCAGCAGGGAATGTTTTGTAGATGTACCCATAGCCGATATCTATCTAAACAACTGTAATGCATGTGGGGAAAAGAAAGCTATATACCAACAAACAAATGTCAACAGGGCTGAAACATCCAGACACCTCCTGAATGGGCTCTGGGTGTCCAAATTGCTCATGCTAAGCTTTGAAAGTTGCCCCCTTGACATGTGAGTAAGGATATTTTAAATTAAATGGAAAAAACTATGGAGCTAGTGTTTACTTAAGCAGCTGGATGCTGTGGAAATTATTAGCATCAGTACACTCAGGTCCTAGTGTCTGTGGCAATTTTCAGTCATCCAGTGCACGACAAAGTGAAACACTGGTATAAATGTGTTAACAGTGAGAACTGAGCATAATAGCAGGCATTGTGTCTTCATCATGCGTTCAGCAACACGCTGTAAAAATTACTGGAGGAATATGTCAGCAGGGTGTAAGCATTTGCTAGTCACCTGCCTTCTGGGATTTCAGCCTGGCAAAGGCCCTTGGTGACATATCTTCTTACTTCCCCAGTATCCATACAAGTATTTGAATATTTCCATAGAATTTGTTCCGAGGGGAATATAGAGGATGTGAGAGAGGGAAAAGAGAATGAGATTCCTGTTTTACTCAGAATAGGTTATTTTTTCCCCCCTCTCCATTGGTAAATTGAAAACACCGTAAGTTTGGGGGAATGTTTGATATGAAACAAGCAGCAGACATGTCGTTACATTTTTCTCCTTTGTGCGCTACCCACCGGGATGCTGGCTTCTTTGCACCAGCTGTCTTAATGTCAACCACTGGTTTAGGGATTTTTGACAATGATTTCAGCTCCTGGTTCACAACCTGCTGTGGAAAAAATTGCAGGTGAGATCCTGTTGTATCATGAAACACCGCCTGAAGGTGTGTCACTGTCTTCCCCTCTTAAGAGGTGTTTTGTATCAGCAGCTGCAGGGTGCAGCTCATCGTCAGGCAATGAACTCTGTAACTGGGGAGTCCATCTCCTTCTTGCACTTCTATGAACAGCATTTTAAAGGCCCCTTTTAACACTCCAGCATGACTTTGTTACTGCAGCTTGCAGCGCATGCAGGGCTCCTCAGGACAGCAGCGGCCAGGGATAAACGTGGAGCTAATTGGGAAGTATCTCATGAAGGTCTCATGGAGGAGAGCTACCCCCAGCACTCTTAAATAAAGAGTAGTTTTCTGTAATCCAGGACCACTTGGGGAGAGGAGAAATAGGAGTGTTTGGGATCGGATGCTCTCTTGACCTGGTATTATTTGCTCAAGTTTGGAAACTTGGCAGCCTCAAGCTTTCATTAAATTTTGATTCTTGTGTATTTAGAAAAGGCTTCAGGAAGAGGTACAGCAGT
>NW_010393573.1:61510-71124 GCF_000710305.1 Buceros rhinoceros silvestris | reverse complement strand
CCTGCTGATTATTAACCTTAAATTTTAACCTTAAATTTTGCTTTATGTTTTTTGTAAGGTAGGAATATTAGTAGCTCTTCTTCTCCTTTAAGTTTTTTGCTTTCCATTTCCTTTCAGGCAACTGTTGAGTTCATTCCCTTTGAACTGGTTTTTGCCTTGAAGAGCATGTGTGGCATTGCAAATCGGCAGTGGGCTCAAACTCTCAGTGGTGTTTTGGGGATCAGATAAATGATTTAGTTTAGCTGCCACAGTGATCCTTATCTGATTGGTCTTTGTATCAGACCTTGTGTGGAAGGAAGCCTTTGCTTTACCGTAAGCAACTTAGCAGCTGCTCTGCTCAAATACTGTGATTTTATATACACGCACTTTCATCTCTCTGTGTACCATTTTTCACTTTGCAGAAACAACTTTTCATCCTTTCCTGGTTTCTACAGTGCCAGTTTCTTGATCACCTGTTGGGTACCATAGTGTTTTCCTTGACTGCTAATGAATTCCCATCTCATTGCAAGTCATCTTGTCCTGGAAAGCTGTCAGCTGTCTTCACCTTGCCAGGCAGGCTTTGCAAGCAAGAAGTAGTAGATAGGGAGGAATTCAAGTGAGGTCACTTAGCTTTGCCTCCTCATTCATTCCTTTGGTTCCCTCACATTTTAGTAGTCACAAGTGGTAACATATTTTTATTGAGACTAGTCATAATGAGATTTTTTAGAAATCTCTGCAGCTGGATGTTTGTATTGGCACCAAGGTATGCTTAATGCCTATTTTACAGGCCAAAGAGCTAATTTTGAGAATCCACTAGCAGCATTTGAATGCCCCATTATAATGCCCGCATTTGTAAATTGAGGCTTTGAATAGGTTTGGTTTAAAAGCTGAGGGAATTAGATGATCTTTAGACCAGCACTGCAAGTTTAGACCCTAATACCAAGTCAGTGGAAAATCAATTCTTCTTTCCATTTGCCTTAATGGACTTTTGGACCAACCCCATATTCTTAAAAGCATTTGAGTGCATGAATAGTGTCACGTTTTTAATTTGAGAGCCTGAGTGGTTGCTATTGGAACCCCCGGTATGTAGACATCTGCAGATGGGGACTTCTGCCTCCAAGTGGCAGAACAAGAGCCCATGTACGCTTGTATCCAAAAAGAGGAGAAGACCTCTTCAGCCTCATCTAAAAAAATCAGACGCTTTTCTTTTACAAATAGTTTGTTGAAGAAGTTGTATAAATTTGTATAATAAAATTTATATAGAGAAATTTATAAATAATAGTGTAAAACCAACAGTCCACCCTCTTCCTGCCTTAAGGGATGCTAGAAGTTTGGGGAAAAAGGGATTTCCTCTGTGTGGAGGTTTGGTGCTCTGAAGGTTTAGCTGTGAGATTGTGCTCTGAGCCTATGACTGCAGTCATACAGAAACTGCCTTCACTGGAGTGCCACAGGGGCTTGAAAGACTATGAACAGAGCCCTGTAAAATATAACAATAAGTTTCCCTGTGTTAATAAAAAAAAAAAGGAGAAAAATCAACAGAAGCACTACTAATCTACATCATTATGCTATAGATCCTTCAAATGCAAATGGTTTATTACTTTGCCTGTACAATAAATTCACTGCAAAAACAGCTCCTCACATTCCTTATGTTTTTAACCTTGGCCTTGACTGGTGAAAATGTTCTTTCTTTAATGCTTCAGCATTTCTACTCCTTGGCAAGCTTCTGGATCAGCACGTAAGGGGAATTTGATTGAGAGGCCGGCTATGTTTAGTGGCCAATTCACAAAAGGCACAGCAGAGCTCAGTGAAGGAACTGCTAACGTTTGTGGAAGCTGAGGTTCATTCTGCTGAAAAGCAGTTGTCTTTTTAGTTAGTGCAAATTGGCAGAAGCCTTCTCCAGCAGGCGCCTTGTTGATCTTGTCCTCCATCTGTGTGCAACTGTCTCCAAGAGTAGTGGTGTCTCTCAGACGTGTGGAGCAGCCTCTAGGAGCTGGGATCTGCCATAAGATGTGGTAGGGCAGCTTTGCACGCTGCATATTGCACCTCCTATATATAGATCAAGGCAAATATAATACAATTCAGCAAAAATGTCACAGACATTTCAGTGCCCTCCAGGGTTCGTGTGCGTGTACCCACGACATAAACAACTACCAATAAAATAGTTTGTGAAAGGTCTTCTGAGTTGTGATCTTCAATGTAAGTTTGGTTAAGTCCAGCCTGACTGCTGCTGGGCGCTTGTTGGTGCTCTCTTTTTTTCCTTTTACCCCCTCATTTATATAAGCTTTATGTCAGAAATCAGAAGTAATTAAACAAAGAGAAGATAAGAGACTTGCATGATGAAAGTCAAGGCCATTTGAAGCTTCTTGTATGACTTTTGTATCTTCTTTTGTTGCATTTGATTGTTTGGCTTGAGGCAGGAAAGGGAGGTAAGAAATTTGCATAAAGATGGAATTTCTTCTACTCTTTCCTCTTTGAATTTACATGGGCTACTCAATTTCTTACTGAGGCCTGAGGGGTAATTTCATCAAGGTCCACCTTGCTAGGAGACAGCACATGAGCTCAGCCTTCCTAGCCCAGCCAGATGCTGCATGTGGCTTCAGTGCCACACTGGGCAAGGACAGAAAAAAGCCCATGCTCTCCTGGACAAATGCAAGAAATGTTGTTTGTCTGGGACTTTGACAAGGTCCTGGCAAAACGCACTGACAGTTTCGCTGCTGAGGAAGGTCTACCCTACATGTAGTCCTTGAATAGCCTAAAGGAAGCCGGAGGAAGTCTTGGGAGTCTTCCCAATTCTGCCATGCTGAAATATTACTTTGGCCCCCATCCTGGAGTGCTTACATGCTTTGCCAAATTTGAGCACTAAGCAAAGAATGAACCCGTATCGCAGGCGTGCTCCTTGTCTTAAATCATTCTTGTGTATAAAGAGCTTGGATATTATTTGGATGGAAAGTTCCAGCTGTAAAGAACAATCCTTGCTCTTATCAAGTGTTTGCAAATCATGTCAAATTTTCATTTTAGGTGTGTTTAAAACTACCGCATTGTCCTTGTTTGAAATCCAAAGAAACGAGGTGTTCCAGCACTTTTGAAAATGCATTGCTGGACACAGAAATGCATATATGCTTCCAGCTGGCTGCCCAAGTCCACACAAAAAGTTAGTAGTAAAATAAGGCATTTCACCAGGTTTTTCCCCACCCCAGAGAGCTGCATTACTCTGACTATAACTGTACAGCCACCGGGGAGGAAAAAGCAAGCCCTATGTAAACTGCTGTTTTAAAACCAACTTGTAACCTTTCACAATTACCCAGTTACTTCTTTTCAAGTTAGTAAAAATTAAACTTTCAGTAAAAACAAGGGCTCAGGGAAAGGTGCACATGGGAGCTCAATGGCCCAATTACCTTCACATTCAATAGAAATTGGGTACTTGAACTCCTTCCTTTTCTTCTGAAAATCTCAGCCTTAGTTCCTCCATTGCAGTGGGGTTTTCTAGAGTCTGGTGAAAAATTGTTCCCTTTCAGAGCTAGGTAAATCGTAATGATTTAAATCCATCTTTTACATGTGTTTGGGGGCAGGGGAGATGTTTGTTTATTTATTATAGGATACACTACCTAGCTGTCTGGCTTCCACTGGCTCAGAGAAATGCAATGAGAGACCCTATTCAAAACCAGTATTAGCAGTGGATTGAGGCTGCAGGCAGCAGCCTGCAGATTTCATAAAGTGCAGAAGAGAAGGTTGCCCAGATTAGCCTTCCCTACTCTTTTTTTTCCATACTTTTTATCTTCTGTGTAATTTTGAACAATTACGTATGGTTTTGATTTGACTTTGTTAGTTCTCTTTTTTCCCTGCAAGGCACTGGCTGTGCTTCGGAGCAGGGATTGAAAAGTTTGCTGACACAATGAACCAGGACTGAACAGTGAAGATAAACCTGGATGTTACAGAGCTGCTTTGCATTTCATTTTGTCTTGTCACCGAGTAAAGCTATATCTGGGTCATTCAAGAAAATACCTGAATGATCACCACCAGCATCAGTGTTAAGTTCACTTGATTTTTGCACTTTTCACTTTGCAGCCCAGCTTACTTGTGATAAAGGCTTTCTGTGGAGGGTTGTGTGGCCACCCTGTCTTACAGTCCCCGTCTATCTTGCATACCTTTATATGGTTTCTCTGGAAAAGCCATGTTTTGATTAGGGGTTTTCCCCCAATTTTTTTTATTTTAAAGCCATTTAATCTTGCAGAAAGCTTTGGGTTTAGCTGCTGACAATTAAGACAGCTAATTAAAAAACACTTCTGGAATGGGTTTTGGCTTACTTTAAGGTATTATGTCTCTTAGAAATGGGAGCAGATGCCATTGGGCACAGAACTGCTCATCGTCCATTAGGATCCAGCATTGAGGCTGCCTGTTGCAATCGAAGCACCACAGCCCCGGCCCCATGGGACTAACATGGCTTTAAACCATCTTTGCATCCTACCGTTCTTGGATTTGTTGACTACTGACCAAGCATATGTCAGCCTTCCCAGAGAGCAGCTGTAGGGCAAAGAGAGAAAATTGGGGAACAGTTGGTCTGCAGGGATTCATATAGATTTGTCATGTCTCATTCGCTCACCCCTTGGTCCTTCGTGCTCTGTGGTGTCTGGCTATACCATCTCAGCACCCTGGGGGCGTGGGTTGTCTCAGGTGGCAGAGTGATGTGCTGCTGACTCTGTGCTTTCAGAGCAGAGCCCAAGGCTTAGATGAGCTGGTGTTCCTGAAACCCACCTTCCTGCCATGAGTCTCTGTGTGCAACTACAATGTGCCCCTACAGTCTCGAGGTCATTCGACCCATTGTGGGGGATTTCATTCCAGTTGAGTGGGCTGCAACTAAACTCAGCAGGGCTCCTTCCTTCACTGTCAGTAGCTTTTTTTTCCTCCCTTCCTGAAACTACAAGTAACTCCATATCACTTTTCTCTTACCTCAGTCACTTTCTCCAGTGAAAGTGAGGGGACAACCCCTTCAAATGCAGAAAGCAGATCTCGAGGTCTGAGATTCCCAGGGCAGTGCTTCATGCCACCTCGTGTCTTTGAGGTTGGCTCCCCTTCTTTCTGCCCTCTGGCCCCCAGAGAGGGAACCGTTACACATTGCAAATCCGTCAAAATCTCTTTGCTTCTACTTCCGATTTAATCATTTATTTACAGAAATTGTCTTTTCAGAAAAATCTGCAGGATGTGCCCTGAGTACACCTATGTATTTTTAAAGAGCTTTTAGCTGAATCCCCTGGTGTGAATGATGAGATTGATTAGGGGAATAAAGACCTGTTAAAACAGAGAAGTAAGAGGTCATTCATTACCTATACAACCACATACTGCTTGGTTTCCAGCTATTAAGAATACATGAGATACAGGGCTGCTGGAAGTGGACACACAATCCTTACTTTTATACTAATGTAGACTCTAGCCCGTTTAATTTAACAGTGTCCTAAAAGTCCTGCTTATATTTTACAGGCTCCTGCTTTGAAGCGTGATACTGTTAGCACTCAAGATACAATGGGCATTAAATTTCAGCAGTTGTTAAATTACAAATAATTGTCTCCACGCTGCTCAGTTTTATGTAAGGGAAGAGCCAAGCAAGATTTCCACATTAACCATCTGAGCTCTGTTGTGCCATGCCTGTCGAGTAGTGGAACGTGCTCAAGTTCCCTGTTACATTTCCACCACTTTTTGTGATTTGTAGATATTTATTCCCAGCTAAGGAAGTTTGGGGACTTCAGGGTAACCTGTTGGAAATGTGTGGGAACGTCTCTCAATAAGCAATCTGTGACTGCTTTGGCTTAAGGTAAAATTTAGCATCCAGGCAAGCCTGTAGAGGAATAAAGACATGCTTTCTTTTCCCCTGCAGCGTGCAGAGCTGGGGCTGGGAGGTGAGGGTGGAACAACACCAACAGTGTTCCTGGATACCCGGCTGCCTCCCCTGCCGTAGTTTTCCACAGCGGCAGAGGGAGTTGAGCAATCTGCAGAGGCAAGGCAAGCCTTTAAAGGAAAATTATGTGCATAGAGAAGAAGAAAATAAGACAGTGTAGTGACTCCCAAGCCAGCATCATTGTTGTGTGCCATCAGTCAGTCTCCAAGCAACTGGCAACAAGGACACAATGAGTCAGAATCAGTCGTTTCTGCACCTTCATATAAAGGTCTATATATATTTAGTCTCTATGAGCCAAATCTTACCTTCCTTATCCACGCTAATTTATTAAACATGATGAGCTGGCAGGCACCTGGCCACCCTGCATACATGATGCAGACTCCTCAGCCAGATCTCCAGCTGGAGCGGCTGGGTTGTGGGTCATCATCCCTGCTTCTGTCAGGCTGCTCTGCAGCCACCCTCAAAGCCTACAGCTTATTTCCCAAAGATTCCTTAAATTTTGCAGCTTTTCTAAGGCTTTGTGCTGAGTCCATTCATCTTCCTCCTGTGGATTTGCAGCTTGCCTGGGCTTTGAAAGGCAAAGGTGCACGGGGATGAGCAATGACTGGTCTGTGAAAGGAGGTCCCTGAACTTTTGAGTGCACGTGGAGAGTATAGGCGAGAGATGCACAGTGTGCTTGGATTTTTTGGCCCTGTCTTGGCGGTGATGTTGGCAGTACCTGTGCTTGGCACAGGTAAGCACTTTGCTGAATGCCTGGTCTTGATGCTGCTGCTCCTGCTGCAGACAGCACAGCTTGCTGTTCGACAGTAGGAAAACACACTGGGTTAGTTTCATCTATTTTAGGTGCGTCATTGGAACTGGCTCAACACAGATATAATAAAAGCACACTTTATAGTAGAGAGGAAACTACTGAAAGAGAATACTGTTGCAAAAAAAGTCTGAAGGAAATTTCCACTGGTAGAAGAAGCCAGCTAGGTACTGCCTCCAGCAGGGCTGGTCAGTTCCCAGAACTATTCTTTCAGAAGATGTTATTAGTTAAAACATTTTTTTTCTTTGCAGTCAGAACCCTTTGGAGGTGATTGATGAATGTAAAAAATAAGAAGTGCAGTTTACATTGGTTTGGGTCTGAGAAATGGTTACATCTGCAGCCACTGACCAGCCCTGAGCTGGGGTCCTGCAGGGAGGCCGCCACACGTGGGGTTCTTCACATCGCCTCAGGCCCAGCCATTGGCTCAGCCACCACTAGCTCCTGTAGTCCCTGTAAATAAGCTCCAGCAAAAGAGAGCAGGGGAAAAGAGGAAAATTTTAAAACAGTGCTTAATTTTTGCTTCTACTCTTTAGCCCCTTTCTGTTGGCAGTAACTGGTGGGCTGGTAACGAATGCCAACCCAAACCAACAGCACTGTGGAACTGGTCATTTTTAATAAAGATGGCAGTCCAAGCACTCGAGATCCCTGCAGTATTTTTACTGTAAAAAAAACTCCAAAAAACAAAGCTTCTCTTCACAGTAAGTGTTGGCCATCAGCTGATGAGTGGAACCAAGAAACCACCTGAGGGAGAGCCCTCCCCTGCCAGCAGTACAGGCAGTACCCACTTCTTGGCACCTTCCCAAGAGCTTCTCGGTGGAAAAACCATGCGAAGTCATGGACTCCCTTCCCTGTGCGAGGGGAAGCAGGAATACCTTGACAAAAAACTCAGGGCTTTGGCATGGGTAAAATCCAAACCTGGGCTCTCTGAGGAGTGCGTCAGCATTGTTCGGTGAGCTTTTAACAGGAATTAATTGTCAGGCTTTCTCAGTAAATATAGTGGTACGTGGCCTTTTCTTTCCAGTGCCGGACTACCATGATAGTCCATCATCCCTTCTGAAGAGAAATCCCCCCCCACCCCTTTCATTTGGGGTTGCAGCAGCCGAGACACCAATTTTACGCTTAATTTAGGTAATCTCTAAGCATGTTCATCTCCATGTATCATGTTTTTACCTGCCCCAAATTTGTAATTTTCTTTTCTTGAATGATACAAACATTTTTTTTTTCTCATTCTGTGTGTCAGTTAAAAAAAAGGCTTTTCTGAAAAATAAAAACGCCTTTTTAGGAAAACAACAAAAAAAAAAGTTTATGTATTAAAAGAGAAAACTTTACTTACTTTAAAACACCCAGCTGTGGTTTTGATTCAAAATAGATTTGTTAACAGTCTTGATCCAAACCAAAAGATTACACTTCATGGATAAAGATTCACATTAATTTTGTAAATTCTAGTATGTGGTTTTTTAGTCTGCTAGGGAAAAAAAAATCACTGTGATTTATTTTAGCTTTTCACGACTTCTTTCCCCCTCCCCCATTTTTTACATTCACCTTTAGTCTCCATGATCTATAAAAATAACCGTAATTCTTTTATGCTCTGGATAAACCAGTAGCTATTATAAACTAGAAGAAAAAGCCCCTTTCATATTGTTGATATTGGATGTTTGTTTAATTTCAGTAGGGCTTTCTAAGAGTGTAATGCAAGTAGAGTTTATTACTATTTGAGTCTTTAATTGCTGTAGTAATATTTTTTTACAGCTCCTTATTTTTATGTTTAAGAGTCCCCAGATACTTTGATTTATTGGCATTGGTGAATGATTGATAAATGATTGAGGTTGACGAGAAAAACTGAAGGCATTGTATGAAATAGAAACGGTGCCAGAATGACCATGCGGGACCCACCAGTATATTTAATGTGATGCGTACTACACAGCTGCTACAAGCTACAGCCAAAGCTGCCACAAATGTGAACTGTTCCCTGGGAAGGAACTAAAAAGCATAATAACATTAAGAGGTGAGGCTTGTTCCTGCTAATCAGGAGAAATGTGGTTTGTTATGTTGCAATGTAGCTTTTCATTTCGTTGTCTCAGGGTGTTTATTTCTGGAATATCATAACCACAAAAAATAAAAAAGGTCACAGATAGGGTTTTCACAGGCGCCTAAAGCAGTTAGGCACCTCATTTCTGTGATGTTTCAATGGGAGTTGCTTATTTTTGTCTCTTACGCTCCTTTGAAACAGCAAACAAGGGTTTCTGTTTCAGGCAAGTTGAGCACGCACAACTTCCACTGTCATCCATTGCTATTCTGCGTACAGGCAGATTTTGGGCTCAGGTGCCTGGCAGAACCTGTATTTTTATATTACTCATATTTCTAACCTAAATTCCCAACAGTTTACGCTTAGCAGAGTAAGAAGTAATGGGCATTTATTCCTGGATGAACACAGAAGACACTTTCTTTAAGAAAACACTTCTGCTGGTAGCACCCTCCACAGGTAAGACAGCATACGTTAAGTCCCTTCAGGTTACTTTCCTTTCTTGGTGCCTTATAATATAATAACAACTACCTAAAGCTGGTGCTTTAGGAGGAGAAGCACAGGGATAAGGCACGATGCCTGTGTTGGAGACGGAATGGTCAAACACCACAAAAGCTGAACAACAAGCATTGATTGTTAACTTCTCAGGTGCCCTTGTCTTGTTACTTTATTCCGAACTTTGAAGGCTCCTGATATCCTTCCCTCTGGTGTACATTTAGGCAGGCAATAGCTCTGAGGGTGAGGGGTGAGTGCTCCTGTGGGGCTGAGCCCCTGGTGCAGTGCAGAGCCAGCCCTGACAGCTCTGCATGAGTGGCAGAGTTTCAAGGAGACGTGTGGGTGACTGGGAGCAGGCTGTGCCCACCAGTGTTTCTGTCCTGCGGAGGAGCGGATCTGAATCAGGCAGGGCAGGGAAA
>NW_010393573.1:60188-61218 GCF_000710305.1 Buceros rhinoceros silvestris | reverse complement strand
CAGCAGGAGTCCCCCATTAAGCCCAACAAAGCATGACACAGCGCTGCACCCTGACAGGCACCAGCTGACTTCAGCTGGGATCTGGAGCAAGCCCAGCTACAGCATATGTTCACAATCAAAAAGTCATTAAAAATTCACGCTGACAAGTTACTCAGCTTGGAGCCTGTCTGTGAAACTGTGCTCTTCGGACTACGCAGTATCTCAGACCTGGTGTTCCTGGTAATCTTTCCTAATCCTATGAATACGCAGGAGCAGGGAGAAGGGTACTTCCTCTGGTTGGATTTTCATTTTCTTAATCTTTAGGGAATGATTTCCCTTCCACCAGGCTTGGCGCAGATGTCTTCTGAAGGGCTTAGCTCTGAACGTCATCTTTCTTGGCACACATTCTGATGAAACTCAGTATGAAAAAAAAAGAGTAATTAATTTTGTCCCTATGTTAATTGTGTGGCCAGTGCAATCATCTGGTTCGGACTCAGATTTTGGATGATAAATATAAAGGTCATTAAAAGGGTTGTGTTTGAGCCCCCACCCCCTCTCGGAATGCAGCCATAGGAAATCCATAGGAAGCAAGTCATCCATAGGCACCTTAGAAATGGAGTGAGACATGCGGTAACACACGATGAGTTAGATCAAAACGATTTTATTATAGGTTTATACAGCACTCTGGCAATGAAAAATAATTTGATACTGAAAAAGCAACAAATTAGAGGCTGTGATAATTTGCTGTTGGCAACCGCACTTGCACTTGGGTGTGGTGTGATTGACAGGTACTGTGGGCTTTCCATGAATGCTGGTGCCACTTGAAAGTGTGGTGGGCTTCACCCTCCTCTGTGGGAAGCTCAATATTTCCCACTAAATATTTCTTTTGGTCTTGCCCTTTTCTAACAGAGTGTGTCACTGATGCCTGCTTCGAGGGACTGGGCTTTCTCTGGTGGCCTCCCATTACAAATTGGTAGGGGTTCCCTTCTGCTTCCCTACAGGCAGCTTTCACTGAAGGGGGAGATGTAACTGAAGTTTGTGCTGTCCTGCT
>NW_010393573.1:57119-60056 GCF_000710305.1 Buceros rhinoceros silvestris | reverse complement strand
CTTCCGAAGGTGCAGACAGCCCTTGGAGGAAGCAGAGAAGTGGGAAAAGAGGATCGGGAAGTCCACTTCTGTTGCATAGCAGGGAGATGCCCTTGAGCAACTACTTAAGAAACCAAATTCTTAGCAACTTCTCTGTGGTATGACAATCTTTGGAAAAATAAAAATAATTAAGTAGTCACTCCTTGCTCAGAGTCAAGCTTTGGATAAATTTGCAACTCTTCGAGGCACAATTTTGTTAATCGCAGACAATTACATACTTTGTTTTTACATTAGGCCAGCTGCGCTGAAAGTTCCTGTGTCTCTGGTGCATTTTCCATTCTTTAATGGGCTTGGTATTAAACCTCAACAATCAGGAGCTTGTTTTTATGTTGCAAAAAGTTCCATGTGTGATCTTTAAAATTAACGGGGTAATTTTAGCTCTTCAGTATTATTTGCAGAGTTTTGTTTGTTTATGAATCCCTTTCTTCCCTCATTTTGGTTATTCAAGTGTAGCCTATTTGACTTTGAGGTTATTTTTACATGACAAACACTTACCTGACCCTAGAAGAAGATGCTTCTAGTTCGGATTAATGTGAGTCTAATAAATTTGGATGCATACTTTTGGCATACTAGACAGTTTGATAAGGTGTGAAAATATGGGTTTCTGTGTTTATTTGCAGATCAGTTAAATGCAGTGTAAACCAATTTCTGTGTTTGTTTATTCTCATGCATTCACTCCAGCACACAGACTAACCTCACTTCTGGGATGTGGGACAAAGACAAACACAGGACTGTGTAAATTAAATGGGTGTGTTTGCCACAGCTGAACATGCAGTTCCCAAAGTTCAGGATGTGTAAAAATACGCAATGAAAACAGTGATGGGCTGTGCCAGGCAGACAGTGCCTCTGAAGGGTGGGGCTCCAAAATGCCTGTATAGCATTTTATTTCCTTTCTTTTTCCTCTTTCTTTAGAAAGGGAAATTGGCATAAAAGGAAAACTCTCCTCTCCCCTGAGTTAAAGAGGAGGCATGCAGCGGCCGAGGGCACCGCGGCTGTAAGGCACAGGTTGCGTTGAGGGGAGGATGGGGTAATACCAACTCAAAGCATTGATACTTGGCTCTGCAGGGTAAAACGGGTAGAGAGGTCCTCAGCACAACTTGATGCCAAGCCCAAAGTGACCAAGCAATGACTCGTGGTGTCCACATCACAAGTGGAAGACTAAAGTCCCCCATGTGCCAGACACACAGTGCCTGGATTGGAGTGGTGTGAGTGGATGTCCTGGTGCATCCCAGGCAAGCTGTGCTGTTGCGTGGACCTCAGCAAACCTCTCTTGAGTCTGGTCAGCATGTCTGTGTTCAAGGAGATATGAAAAGTGTAGATAATTCCCCAAAGTACACAAGTAAGCAGGGGCTCTCCCAGCATAGCGCCGTAAAAAGAAGTCAACCAAAGCTGGCAATGGTTGGACTGACTCATCCTCTGGAGTGGCAGAGGTGAGGTGATGTGCACGATGTGAATTGGGATGCCAGTTATTATCAGAACTGCATTAGGTGCCAGCTGGCACTTTTGCAGTGCAAAAAGCGCATTGCCACGCTTTCTGTCCCTGCATCCTTACCCTGGCAGCTGTCAAGAAACCCAAATACAAGCAGGACTTAAAGTCAGTGCCCTATTGAGAGCGGGGGCGACTGTATTGCAACAGTGAAGCTTTACTCCTCACCAAAATAACTCTATTTCTAATGCCCAGTGCAGGAAGTTGGTGCTCTTACTTCTGAGTAATAAATTTATCGTTTTTTGAGACCCTCCATAAAATGAAACCTGCTGTGGATCTGGTCCAAAGCCCATCTGAGTGAATCACTCAGATGGACTCCCATGGATTTGGCAGAGTTTATGAATCAAGCCCTATAGGTTTCAGTATATTACAAACAGAAAACTCTGTGTTACTATTTTTGGTGAGTCACTTGCTCTTCGATAGCTCTTAATGGGGGAGCAGCACCTTCAGTCACCACTCTTCCCTGAGGAATTACCTTTCTGCCCCTTCAGAAAAGCAACTTCTGTTCTTTGGAGCAGATTTTCATTTTTGTAATTTCTGTAGTTAACCATTCAGTGAAGAGACTAGTAATTTTTTTCTCTCTCCTTGCCTCAGTCCTTGTTGTCTAATATGGCAGATCTCTACCATGTGATGAAATCCAGAAGAGTGAACACGTGTTTGAGTGTGTGTGTGTGTACAAGAGAGAAGGATGACCTCTCTTTCAATTTACCAGCATGGCAGGTGGCCTACTATTAGTTCTCCAGTTAATCACATTAATATTGCAATCTGAAATTTTGTTGATGGTGCATCTGTTAAATCACCCCTTTAATCTCTTTTACTTCCACCAAGTAATTTGGCCAAGAAAAATTTGTGCATCTTCTTTCTCAATACTTCACCAGTTTAATTACAGTCTATTTTTAAAGTCGCAGATTTTATACATAGCCTCAGTGTAGTTTTCAAATCCTCTACTTGTTTTTAATTTGCACTACAGTTGTGCATCAGGTCTCTGATCTAACTGAAATATAGCATTACTTTGATTTTCCCTTTGCTAAATACTGTAATACTGTTGTCAAATCACAGACCTGAACTGAAATCTGGTAGGATTAATGCGTGTGTGTGTGTGTGTGTGTGTGTTCTGACTTCACTGTACTTTGGAGATGTCAATCCACTCCTAGGGGTCTGCATGCAGTCGCTGCTGAGTTTTTCCTGAGTTTCATCTTAAGATTAACTGATGCTGACAAAAGCTTTATTTTACTGACTCCAGTTGATATTTGAGGCTATATGGAAATTTCTGAGGGGAGAAAAGCTTCTATCTACAAAAAAATACATGCTTTAACTATCCTGGTTTCACTATGCCCTGGGAAATTGCTTTAGGACTTTCTGGCATTGTCGCATCCTGAATTGCTGACACTCCATAAAATTATGGTCAAATC
>NW_010393573.1:53330-56990 GCF_000710305.1 Buceros rhinoceros silvestris | reverse complement strand
CCCATGGCCCAGTGGATATGTCTGACCCCTCTTCTGCTTGAGCAGGATTATTGCCAGACCTCTATAAGGAAAATCCGTTCTCACTCTATAGAAGAAAAGAAAATGCTCATCCCTTCATGTATTTTTAGATTCACTTTAAAACCTGTCAGGTGATTAGGTGTAGATCGCCTCTTACGCTATGCCTCTACAGCTTCTGGTGCAGTAAGACCTTGATGAAGTTTTGTGCCATTGTGGACATCATGAATCTTGATGTCTTTCCTGACTCATGGAATATCAGTGCTTCCATCTTCCACACTGGAAAATCGTGTTGTTTTACAAATAGGTCTGTGGGTTGTTTTCTTGATGCCATTCCCTTGTTCCTTTTGCACACTGGTCTTTATTTGCTCTGCGGTAGCATCTGTGTGCCACAGATTCGGGCCCATTCTGGATTCTGTGCATAGTTATACAGAAACAAAAAATAGTTCTAGTCTAGAAAAGAGAATGCTTTTTGTATTAACTTACTTGGTATTTCCAACAATTTGGAGTTTTTAGTTCTGGGTTTGGGGTTTTGGTTTGTTTTTCTTTTTTTTCTTTCTAAAATGATAGAGTTTCTGGTTTTGTTGTGGAAGGGCTTTCCTCCTCTGTTTAGCACTAAGTGTCTCTTCAGCTGCTCTCTACACTATCCGTTTCCCCATTTAAACCGTTGAACTAAGAAGTTACTACTTCACATTTGCATTCTGGAAATGTCACCGGAGCCCGCAAGACGCTAGATTTTGCAAGGATTTGTTCAAACGTTTACCTCTGACCACTGCTCTAGGGGGATCAGAATTTTAGCTGCTACTGGCAAAGGAGACGCTCACAGGCTGCCCAGTTCTGCTGGAGGCTGCAGCTTGGAAACATCCTCTGCTGCCTTTGCTTTTGGGTTTCAGCATGTTTACAGCTGATTAAGCAGATCCCAACCAGTGAATATTTGTATTGTCCAAGCACCTCATCCTTCCCTTTGTGTCTTTGGCATGGCAGGAGGCATGCTGCCTCACAAGTGGTCTTAAAATGTGACTTCTTTGTTAGAAACAAATCATCACCTGTGTGGTAGCTTATTTAGGCTGAAGGACCTTAAAACCTAATAGCTGTGTGGTGGGGCAGGCTGGCAGGTCTTGCTTCGCATGAGGCACCTCCTGTAACAAGGCAGATTCAGACACCTCTCCGCTCTGCTTGTCAGAGCACCTTGGTCATCTCTGCCCCGCGGTTCCCTCACCTGTTAAATGTGGGTAGAGTTGTCTGCTCATATTGGAGAGGCTTTGCGAGAGCAAACAGTGGGTTTCCTGAGCACGGTGAATACTGGGAACATTAGGTAGACATTACTTTTACGACCCCTAATGATCTAAACAGCCATTCTCTGTGTGCACAAAATGCTCTCATCACATAAACCTCAAAGTGAACTTTCCAACATGCTGTCAGACTAGTTACACTGTTAAGTAGAATTCCTCACTTTCTGCCGCTTTCAAAGGCAGCTTTCTTGTCATTGCTGCCCATCAGGAATACCTAGGGACTGAGTAAGCACCTTCTGGATTCTTAATCAGTCAGTAGCAGTAACGCTCCTTTTATATGGCATCGTAATGTAAGGATCTGAATGAAGCTCTCCTGCTATTAATTACTAATACTTAATAAACACCACAGGATAGATGGTGATTGTTACATCCATGTACAGGCAGAGAGATGGAGGTTCAGAAGGGTTTGATGACAGTGTAGTGTCACACCTGGTTATTAAATCCCATGCCTTCTGGCACCCTGTCCTGATTTCCAGCAATAGGTGTCCCATTCAATCCCTCACATGGAAAAAGACAAAAAGCAAGCTGCTAAACAGGTGGGGGGTTCAAAAATACAGATTTGGGGCTCTATCCTCGCTGACAATGATCGTGTCCAAAGTGTCTCCCTCGGAGTCAGAAACCCCAATGTGAGGCGGACTACTTGTCCACCTAGGGGACCATAGGGCCAAAGGGTTTCCAGATGTAATTATTTGCTCTTAAAGATGTTTTTAATAACTGGTTACAGTGTTAAAGGGGAAAATTGAACCATTAGAGAAATGGTGCTTAAAACTGCTCTTTCAAAAAGCACAGCAATCTGGTCCTTCTGGTTTCATGTGGATTGGCATGGTAACAAGCATCATTTCTCTCTTTACTACTTCCCTCCCCCGCCAACTTAAACTTTATGTCTGCTATAAAATGTTGGTTGAGAGATGCTGTCATATACCTGACATGATGATATATGGCAGTAGTAGCACAATAGGGATTGTTAAGTGTCTGGAGCAAGGGAGAGATCTTGGGAGCGAATCCAGAGGTGAAACCAATGGAAGATTTATTTTGCTCCCATGCTTGCTTGCTGTCTGGAAGAAGGCTCTGCTGCAGCACCACTGAATCACTCCTGATAGCCAAGTTTTAAATTAATAGCTGGTTTGAGTCAGGCTTAGCACAAGCAAGCACTTTATTTCCTTCTGTCTGAGACACACATTAACCTTGTTCTTTCATATTACAGGGTCAGCTCCCATTTGTCCAAACAGCCCAGAAGCTCCACTCTGGAGGCCAGGACTGCAGCAAGCCTTTGCACCCCTTTCCCGCCCCATGCTGCTGCAACTTCTCTGGTGCCAGCTGCTGCATGGGCTTGTTTTGCCCATGTGTGTTGAAGGAACATCTCTCCTCTCCATTGATGGAAGATGGAGATTTAGATTGTCTCCTGTTTTTCCTGAGGAACTGTTGGCTGATAGGGCTTCTTCCTCTACTGGCATCCAGAAGCATGGCAATAGGGAGGGAATATCGTCCCCTCAAATTCATCCTCGACCCAGCCTCATCCTCAGGTGCCACCCTGGCATGAAATGGGCAGAACAGTTTCTCTCTTTTTCCAATGTCATATCTTGTGTGCCAAGTATAATCTTTCAAAGGGTGGCAACAGGAAAGTGATTTTGCCTCTGCTGAGGTGTACTTGAGGATGATTGAAAATACACAAGTTGACACTTGCTCCCTTGAACTCTTAGTGCAGTCCCCAAGGGCCACATTTCCCAATCATCGTTCACTCCCAAATAATTAAAAATTAATGGGTTGCGTGTTTTAAAACCAAAACACCTAAAGATGCGTTTGCTTTTATTTCCTGTTTAGTTTTTAAAACTGAGCACGTGTATTTCGCATCCAGTCACATTGTGACTGCAGGCATTAGGGAAGAGCCCTGCTTTCCACCACCTTGGATGACTGATGAGAGTCTTGTTTAGGTATGTCAGTTGGTTGGTAGGTCATCGAAGTAGCCTAATCCCTTCTCCCAGCCACTAAGGCTGTAAGAACGTAGTGAATTATGAAGCTTGTATTATGGAGCTTGCTATAGAATTGTAGCAGCTGGCAGCAAGGCATTTCCAGATCCTGGGTCTTCAAAATGCAGTCTGTGTTTGAAAAACCGAAATTAATTCAAAACAAAATTTTCCTGAACTTCAAGAGCACTTATAGACTGGCTCTGACAGAACCCCTGGTCCTTTGTAAATTGAATTCTTAGAGGTTCACATAGCTCTAGAGGCTGAATTAGGATAAATACATTTCTCATGCACAATTCAACTTTTACAAAACCAGTACATTTGTAAAGGCTAGTTAGGGTTTGTGGGTTTTTTCTTCTATTCTTATTTTTGTCTGGATTGGCATCGGG